>NC_034182.2:882500-1052500 GCF_002021735.2 Oncorhynchus kisutch
GTATGCGCCAGTGTGTGTGTGTGTGTGTGTGTGAGTATGCGCCAGTGTGTGTGTGTGTGAGTATGCGCCAGTGTGTGTGTGTGTGTGAGAGTATGCGCCTGTGTGTGTGAGTATGCGAGTATGCGCCAGTGTGTGTGAGTGTGAGTATGCGCCAGTGTGTGTGAGTGTGAGTATGCGCCAGTGTGTGTGAGTGTGAGTATGCGCCAGTGTGTGTGTGAGTATGCGCCTGTGTGTGTGTGTGAGTATGTGCCAGTGTGTGTGTGTGTGTGTGTGAGTATGCGCCAGTGTGTGTGTGTGTGTGTGTGTGAGTATGCGCCAGTGTGTGTGTGAGTATGCTCCACTGTGCGTGTGTGAGTATGCTCCACTGTGCGTGTGTGTGAGTATGCTCCACTGTGCGTGTGTGTGAGTATGCTCCACTGTGCGTGTGTGCGAGTATGCGCCACTGTGTGTGTGTGCGAGTATGCGCCACTGTGTGTGTGTGCGGGTATGCGCCACTGTGTGTGTGTGCGAGTATGCGCCACTGTGTGTGTGTGTGTGAGTATTTACCACTGTGTGTGTGTGTGTGTGAGTATGCGCCACTGTGTGTGTGTGTGAGTATGCGCCACTGTGTGTGTGTGTGTGTGTGAGAGTATGCGTGTGTGTGTGTGTGTGTGTGTGTGAGAGTATGCACCACTGTGTGTGTGTGTGTGTAAGAGTATGCACCACTGTGTGTGTGTGAGTATGCACCACTGTGTGTGTGTCTGTGCTCTGGTTGTTGATGGAGATTTGGTCTCCCCCGGGCCGAACACACTGTGTGAGTATGCACCACTGTGTGTGTGTGTGTGTGAGAGTATGCACCTGTGTGTGTGTGTGTGTGTGTGAGTATGCACCACTGTGTGTGTGAGAGTATGCACCACTGTGTGTGTGTGTGAGAGTATGCACCACTGTGTGTGTGTGAGAGAGTATGCACCACTGTGTGTGTGTGTGAGAGTATGCACCACTGTGTGTGTGTGTGTGTGTGTGAGTATGCACCACTGTGTGTGTGTGTGTGTGTGTGTGTGTGTGTGAGTATGCACCACTGTGTGTGTGTGTGTGTGTGTGTGTGTGTGTGAGTATGCACCACTGTGTGTGTGTCTGTGCTCTGGGTGTTGATGGAGATTTGGTCTCCCCCGGGCCGAACACACTCTATTGGAATTGACATGCTGTCACCTTTAATCAATGTTCCCAATGTCCCCATCCCCCTGGTTGTGTGTGTGTGTGTGTGTGTGTGTGTGTGAGAAAAAGGGAATTTTCTGAATGTAATGTCTCTTAGTCTGCCAGGACATTCTAAATGACCTCCCATTCCAGTCTATACCAGTACTGCTGCAAGCCCTTCCAGACTCACGTTTCTTCTCTTCACACTCTGCAGTGTTTTTAACTTTGTTCGTTATTAGTTAGTTCATTTTCATATTTCTTTGCACATTTGTATATAATGCCGGTTGTGGTTTTAGTAAAACAGTCAGTCTACTCTTCAGTACCTCAAGGGGTTTGGCTGTGACATCAGCCAGGCACAGTTCACCCTTAGGCTTTGGTTCAGCTATCTCTTACCATTTGTCACTACTGACTATTCATGCTTCACTAGCATAGCATGATTATCCCATGTTAAACACCATGCCATGTGGACCTTAGGTTAGGTTGTATTACTCGTTGGTTATTACTGCATTGTTGGAACTAGAAGCACAAGCATTTCGCATTAACATCTGCTAACCATGTGTATGCGACAAATAAGATCTGATTTGAACACTGTTATTGTCTTTTTGAACACTGTTATTGTCTTTTTGAACACTGTTATTGTCCTTTTGAACACTGTTATTGTCTTTTTGAACACTGTTATTGTCTTTTTGAACACTGTTATTGTCCTTTTGAACACTGTTATTGTCTTTTTGAACACTGTTATTGTCCTTCTGAACACTGTTGTCCTCCTTTTGGAAAACTGTTATTGTTGTCCTTTTGGGACACTGTTGTTGTCCTCCTTTTGGACACTGTTGTTGTCCTCCTTTTGGAACACTGTTATTGTCTTTTTGAACACTTGTTGTCTTTTTGAACACTGTTGTCCTTTTGAACACTGTTGTTGTCCTTTTGAACACTGTTGTTGTCCTTTTGAACACTGTTGTTGTCCTCCTTTTGGAAAACTTATTGTCGTCCTTTTGGGACACTGTTGTCCTCCTTTTGGAACACTGTTATTGTCCTTTTGGAAGACTGTTATTGTCCTTTTGGAAGACTGTTATTGTCCTTTTTAACACTGTTATTGTCCTATTGGAACACTGTTATTGTCCTTTTTAACACTGTTATTGTCCTATTGGAACACGGTTATTGTCCTATTGGAACACGGTTATTGTCCTATTGGAACACGGTTATTGTCCTATTGGAACACGGTTATTGTCCTATTGGAACACGGTTATTGTCCTCATTTTGGAAGACTGTTGTTGTCCTCATTTTGGAAGACTGTTATTGTCCTTTTGGAACACTGTTATTGTCCTTTTGGAAGCCTGTTATTGTCCTTTTGGAAGCCTGTTATTGTCCTTTTGGAAGCCTGTTATTGTCCTTTTGGAAGCCTGTTATTGTCCTTTTGGAAGCCTGTTATTGTCCTTTTGGAAGCCTGTTGTTGTACTCCTTTTGGAACACTGTTGTTGTACTCCTTTTGGAACACTGTTGTTGTACTCCTTTTGGACCACTGTTGTCTTTTTGAGGCACTGTTATTGTTCTTTTGGAAGCCTGTTGTCCTCCTTTTGGAACACTGTTGTTGTCCATATAGAACAGTTTTCCTTTTCAGGAGTAGAGGACTGATGATTTGCTGTCTCTGCTTTTTGGAGCCGGACACAGGGAGCTCGGAAACCCTAACTCCTCTCGCTCTCTCACGTCTCTGTGTCCAAGCAGCAACAGCAGTCACATACCTGCGTTCAAGTGGAACAAACAGGAATGGTCGTTTGCTCACGGAAGGTCATCCACCTAGGGCACAACGGGGGAGAATGTGTGTGGGGGAGAGCACCATGTGTAAGGCCACTTCTGCATAGTCGTTGTGAATGCAGCGCTGTGATTGGCATTCTGGGCGTGTTCTCTCCTCCTGTTCCCTTGCCACTGCGGCGGTGTGACGTGGGCCAACGTGTCAGAGGTCACTTGGCCTGAATCGTCATGAACGACTCCCAAACCCCCGCCACCACGGTGACAGTTGCCACGGTAATGAACAGTGACACGCTAATCTGTGTCACTCAGATTGGTCCTGCAGGTTTGATTAAAAGCCCGGACATGTCATTACCCTCTGCTGAAGCCCCACTGCATTGTGGGTATTGAATCCATTAATATCTAAGGGAGGGATGGAGAAAAAGAGGGAAAAAGACCAGTGGAAGTTTGTGAAGTGTGGCCATGTTTGGGTCTTAATTAACTCCTGGTCAGTCGAATCCACAAAATTATTTAACAAAAAATATATCCCTTCCCTTTATTTGGCACCACAAGGAAGCAATTGAATGTAATTGGGTGGTTTGACCCAGTCTTTTGTCTCCAGGTGGGCAGGGCACCCGCCAAGGCTCGCTTGTTGTATAATAAATATTTGTTCCCAATGATTCAAGGTAGCAGGCAGTAAGCCGATTCACTAGCACGACTCATTGCAGTAGTGAAATGGGCCTGTAAATGTCTTACGCTGCATACGTCAGATGTAATTGGTTAATGCTAGCATGCCGAAAAAGGCCTATAGAACGCTGGGTGTAATTAGCCTACCATGCTAACATGCTGACCACACCGCGCATCACGTTACATGCGGCAGCATTGCGAAATAAATGTACACATACATGTTATTCAGTAATTTCATCCAAACTGATCGCGCACGTCAATGAGCATCTGCATAGCCAAGCGCTAAAATAGAACATGGTTTTAACGCTTGAGGTGCATGCAAGTATCATCTCTCCCACCTGCTCATTGGTTTTTAGGATCATATACCCACGTGGGTGATTGAAAGATGAACTGAGTTCCGCACTCCAGTCTAGTTGGTGGTGGTAATGCACCTTAAAGTTGGTTGCCAACCGCCATATAAAGTCCAAAGAAGAAGAAGAAGTCTGAAGGAGGAGAGATTACTGGAAACTAACTAGGTTTCCTCTTTTATCAGTGGATTACATGTCGGAGTAGAGAACATGTGACTTAAAATGGGTCAAAATTCTACAAAGACCCAGAAAAAAAATAACTTATGTATTTAATTCAAAATAACAACCCAATGTTTATATCTCAGGACAAATTAACTAGCAACAAAGCTAGCTAGCTAAATGGCCGTGAATGTTTCATGTGTTTCGACCTGTCCCCAAATTAATATAGTTGGTTCAGAGTTGATTTTGATATTTTAACCTGCGTGTCCTGATCGCATCTGGTGTGGATGGACAAAATCAACATGTGCACGATGGCTCACGCAGACTCACGCCCGTGCCTGGTCTAGTCAGCATGTAACACTGCTCAGAGGGGGAGAGGGAGGCAGAGAGAGACCTTGTGAAGGTAATTAGCTGATGATACCACACAGTTAAATAATTAGCCAGCTGCTAAAAGCTGGTGACAAGCGGTACCAGAGCGCGAAGTCTGGGATCAAAAGGCTCCTGACCAGCTTCAAGCCATAAGGCTGCCTAGTCTGGGACCAGAATGCTCCTGAACAGGTTCAAGCCATAAGGCTGTCTAGTCTAGGACCAGAATGCTCCTGAACAGGTTCAAGCCATAAGGCTGTCTAGTCTGGGACCAGAATGCTCCTGAACAGGTTCAAGCCATAAGGCTGTCTAGTCTAGGACCAGAATGCTCCTGAACAGGTTCAAGCCATAAGGCTGTCTAGTCTGGGACCAGAATGCTCCTGAACAGGTTCAAGCCATAAGGCTGTCTAGTCTGGGACCAGAATGCTCCTGAACAGGTTCAAGCCATAAGGCTGTCTAGTCTAGGACCAGAATGCTCCTGAACAGGTTCAAGCCATAAGGCTGTCTAGTCTGGGACCAGAATGCTCCTGAACAGGTTCAAGCCATAAGGCTGTCTAGTCTGGGACCAGAATGCTCCTGAACAGGTTCAAGCCATAAGGCTGTCTAGTCTAGGACCAGAATGCTCCTGAACAGGTTCAAGCCATAAGGCTGTCTAGTCTGGGACCAGAATGCTCCTGAACAGGTTCAAGCCATAAGGCTGTCTAGTCTGGGACCAGAATGCTCCTGAACAGGTTCAAGCCATAAGGCTGTCTAGTCTAGGACCAGAATGCTCCTGAACAGGTTCAAGCAATAAGGCTGTCTAGTCTGGGACCAGAATGCTCCTGAACAGGTTCAAGCCATAAGGCTGTCTAGTCTGGGACCAGAATGCTCCTGAACAGGTTCAAGCCATAAGGCTGTCTAGTCTGGGACCAGAATGCTCCTGAACAGGTTCAAGCCATAAGGCTGTCTAGTCTAGGACCAGAATGCTCCTGAACAGGTTCAAGCCATAAGGCTGTCTAGTCTGGGACCAGAATGCTCCTGAACAGGTTCAAGCCATAAGGCTGTCTAGTCTAGGACCAGAATGCTCCTGAACAGGTTCAAGCCATAAGGCTGTCTAGTCTGGGACCAGAATGCTCCTGAACAGGTTCAAGCCATAAGGCTGTCTAGTCTAGGACCAGAATGCTCCTGAACAGGTTCAAGCCATAAGGCTGTCTAGTCTGGGACCAGAATGCTCCTGAACAGGTTCAAGCCATAAGGCTGTCTAGTCTGGGACCAGAATGCTCCTGAACAGGTTCAAGCCATAAGGCTGTCTAGTCTGGGACCAGAATGCTCCTGAACAGGTTCAAGCCATAAGGCTGTCTAGTCTGGGACCAGAATGCTCCTGAACAGGTTCAAGCCATAAGGCTGTCTAGTCTAGGACCAGAATGCTCCTGAACAGGTTCAAGCCATAAGGCTGTCTAGTCTGGGACCAGAATGCTCCTGAACAGGTTCAAGCCATAAGGCTGTCTAGTCTAGGACCAGAATGCTCCTGAACAGGTTCAAGCCATAAGGCTGTCTAGTCTAGGACCAGAATGCTCCTGAACAGGTTCAAGCCATAAGGCTGTCTAGTCTGGGACCAGAATGCTCCTGAACAGGTTCAAGCCATAAGGCTGTCTAGTCTGGGACCAGAATGCTCCTGAACAGGTTCAAGCCATAAGGCTGTCTAGTCTAGGACCAGAATGCTCCTGAACAGGTTCAAGCCATAAGGCTGTCTAGTCTGGGACCAGAATGCTCCTGAACAGGTTCAAGCCATAAGGCTGCTTTATTTCATTCTTATTTTTTGCACTGACTCTCTTGCACAGGTTCGATGTACACTCACTGGACTCTAACCACACACTCACACATACTACACTGACACTCCAACACACACAAACACACAACGTGCACACACATACATATTGATGCCACAAACACACACACATTCACACTCTTCACATGCTGCTGCTACTCGCTGTTTATTATCTATGCGTAATAACTTTTATCGAACATAGTAATATCGACCATGTCCCCCTGCACATTGACTCGGTGCTGGTACCCTGTGTATTTTGCCAAGTTATCGTTACTCATTGTATTTATTCCCCGTGTTATTACTTTTTCAAAATAAATCTCTCTGCATTGTTGGAAGGGCCTTTAAGCATGTCACTGTTAGTCTACACCTGTTGTTGGAAGGGCCTTTAAGCATGTCACTGTTAGTCTACAACTGTTGTTTGCAAAGCATATGACAAATCAAATTTGGTTTGAAATCGCTACACTATATAAAAACCACAAACTTGTTCGTTTTTTTTTATTACCTCCAAGTCAACACAACAGCCTGCGGTGGAAATGAAAGGAGTAGAACCAGATGTCTTGTGGAGTTACACAAGGAAAGGAGACTTTAGTTGTTGTGAAGTTGTGTTCCACTTGTTCTCCCTGGCAGTGGGGTTCAGTGACCCCATCAGCAGGAGCCTCAGAACATTAGCTGGAGGAGAGATGAATAGGGAGCTCTTGTCATCCTGTCCCTCACACGCGTGTGTGTGGCTGTTGTCATGCGCGCATGTGTGTGTTTTCGTGTGTGTTTGTGCGTCCATAGCGTCGACCATAGTGTTTGATTTGTGGCCCCAAGCGGAACACTCTTCCCTTAATGAGCCTCCTGCCCTCCCGACAGAGGGCCAACCTTGGAGAGGAGCTGACCTGGTTTCCACACCAAAAACACTCTAGAGGATGGTGAAGAGGGGGAAAGAGGGAGAGAGGTTGTCACACAGGGGATTGGTGTTGCTGTTAGATAACAGACCCATGTTTCTCCGGTCTAGGGGTTGTTTGTTCTAGACCGTATTTCCCTTTGGCATCAAAACAGGCCCTGAATCAAGTAATGGGAGTCATTTAGGAGTGTAAATGAATTGTTCTGTTGGAGTTGGCAGTGATTCAAGTAGTAGTTTGATGTCTGGTTTGGGTTTGTTTTGAGTATGTTAGATGTTTGATCATGTGCCGTATAATAAGGAACTGGCATGCTTAGCTGGAGGTTTAGACATGAGAAATGTCCTTTTTGCTGTGGTCTTCAGTCAGACAGGGGACTGAAGTCAGATCCCCAATTTAACGAGAAAGACCTCATATTAATGATATCATTATATTACACATAAGAACAGGGAGTGTTCTGTCATGCTTCACCCTAATCATGTGACCTTCCTCCCCCCTCAGATCTGGGCCAACTATGAGGAGAAGAAGGTGGAGGAGGTGGTGCACGTGATGGAGGAGAAAGAGCGCACAGCCAACTACAGAGCTGTATATGTCACCGAGATCACGGACACCATGCACTTCTACACCCAGGACGTGGAGACAGGTGTGTGTGTGGGGGGGGGAGTGTGTGAGGGGGGAGAAAGAGCGCACAGCCAACTACAGAGCTGTATATGTCACCGAGATCACGGACACCATGCACTTCTACACCCAGGACGTGGAGATAGGTAGGTGTGTGTGTGTGTGTGTGCGCGAGAGACGGGACTAGTTGGAGGCTGACTTCATGGATGACGGGCAGTTCTGCCCCACAGCCCAGACGGTCTCTCTCTGCTCTCACATGTATCTCCCTTCTGCATCCTCCACCTTCCTGCAGAGAAACACACCAACCTTCCGCTTGTTTTTGCTACTGAAAGACTGGAATAAATCACCAGATTATTCTGTCATTCCCCAGTGGAGGGAGGGAACGTTTGAGACAGAATAAATAACAATCCCAGGTGTTTTGGCGGGTCTGCACCCGCCATCATCCTCCTCCCCTCGCTCTCCGTGTGCGATACATTATGGGTCGGTGTAAGGAGAGGTCCATAGTTTAGCCCTCTGAGCTTAAAGAGGTGATCTAGTGTACAGCATCTACTGTTGCTGTTGTACTAATGGCCATCATTGTTCTCTCTGTGGGCTGCCAAGGTTGTGTGTGTGTTTGTCTGCATGTTTGTGTTTCTGTCTGTTTGCATTCTGTGTGTTGTGAGCGACAGTGTTTTTATGTAGGCCTGTTAGCCCGAGCCCAGTGAAGCAGCACTATGGCCAGCCACTCATGTAATTACTACTAACCCATCCAACCCCCTGCCATTGACAGAGAGAACCAACCCTCACATTTTATATCATTATCATTCTTCTAGCTGACCCAAACTCAACCCCCTCCACTCATCCACAGCCCAAAGGCATTGGACATCTACAATGTTAAGGAACATCTTTCTTTTAAGCTCTCCTTTAAAAATAAACATTCTTACCGTTAATATTCTTACCAATGTTTTCTACAAACACTCTGTCTGAGTAATGTGTTCAGACACAACATAGCTGGAACGGTTGTGTGTGGCGTCTCATGCATAGCCCTGCGTCTAACAACACGCTGGTTAGTGTGTACACTACACACTACAGCCGTAGAGGAGTCTGCCAAAGGTTGGCTCCAGCACCTATCCCCTTTTGGCTCCTTGAATAGGACGGGAGGCTGTGATTCAATGTGACTGTGTACTTGGTCCCATGCCTCGTGGGAACGAGGAGTTGGTTGGACAGAGCAGGGGTTAATGAGCGTGTTGCATCATCACACAGACACAAAGACACTTTGCTTTAATTGGTTCAATCATTCTATTTCTCTCTCGGTCATTCACTCAATCACACATTCACTAGTGTGTGTTCCATAACGAGGTGGGGGTGGGTGGGGATCTCATGGGGCGGCAGGTAGCCTCGTGTTTAGAGCTTTGGGCCAGTAACCTCTGATTCAGAGGGGTTGGGGTCAATGCTGAAGACTTATTTCAGTTGAAGGCATTCTGACTAGTGCCACTGGACTTTGGCAGAGGCCATGAAATTGACTTTCGTCGTCACTTAATTCATCTTAATGCGATAATTAATTAATTTGCATTCATTTAGAGCCAATCTGAGCCCTGCGTCTCCGTGAGCGTGACAATCCTATCACGTTGGAGCGTGGCAGCCTTTGGCACCCGACATAACCCCTCACTAATACCACGTACGTACACACCACCCACCCAGGAGATGTTCAGGTGTTGGAGAATGATCAGAACAGATCTCCTCCTGCTGATCCCCCTCCATGTAGCTGCATATATCCCCCATGTCCCCGGAGGAAGTTATGTAGAGCGCTGATGATGTGCCATGTAACCTATGTGATCACCGTGACGACTAGTGTGATTGACAGGAAACACACTTGCACAGACAGGGTTGATTAGCCTGATAACAGTGGGAAGCGTGGAAAGCACATGTGAAGAACCAGAACAGGATAGAGACACACGGTTTAGGAAACGTAGCTAAAGCTGCAGCTCGGCTGGTAGTACTGCAGTCTTTGCGTTCAAGCACAGTTTTAGTCATCTTTGATTTTTTTCATGATTTCAGATGAACCAGCAATGTGGGGCCTTTTTTTTGTTTTTAATTGGCCGATGTCTCCCACCGAGAGAGTTATGTGCTCGTTAGGAAAAACACGATTGTTATTTTCAGCAGGCAGGCAAATATGACTAGAATCACCCCCTGTGACCCTCTCCCTCCCCCACTCTCTCCCTCCAACCCTCACTCTCCTTATCTTATCCTCTTTTCTTCTTTCTCTCTCTTTCTCTTTCTCTCTCTCTCTCTTTCTCTCTCTCTCTTTCTCTCTCTCTCTCTCTCTTTCTCTCTCTTTCTCTCTCTCTCTCACATTAAGGCCCACAGCCCCTTGAAGAGCACATCAAAGCCCAGGCCCAGTAAATTCTTACAAGCCGAGTGCTTTGCAATTTCATGACATGTTTTTTTCAGAGACGGCAGAATTTATAATGTAGGGGGAGGGGGGTGATTTTAGAAATACTATGAAGATTGGTTTTTGATAATGACATAGCTGTCTGTGTTGTGGTTAAGTTGGTCCTAAGGCGCACGGCAAATTGGCGTCAAGCAGTAGGTTTCCCCCTAACCAGTCTGTATTCCCACCTTTCTCAGAGAGCAGGGATCTCCCTAAATGTGCAGCCCCCAATGCCACGCCGTACGCTATTATGGAAATAGATTCTGACACGTATAGGATGCTGTGAATTCATCACCCGCAAATAGATGTTCTCGCTCCCAAAATTGTTTCCATACTGTAGCACAATTCTGTACGAGGCAAACAGGTCGACCACAACAGACAGCAATCTACCTGAGAGAGAGTTTTGACCTTGTCTCTCCCCATCTTACCTGCATCTCTCTCTCTCTTTCCCTGTCTCTCCCTCACTCCTCTCTCACGCTTAAGTGTTTTAAGATCAGAGGTGAGAGGTCAGACAAGTTTATTTTTTTGGCAGCTGTCGTCATCACTCCATTTACTGTCTGGATAAAAATAGGCAGCTGGGGTGAAGACTCCTTGACCAACCTTGAGGCGCTGGGCGAGCCGTTCGGGACATCGGAGTAAATCCAAAGGAAATCAATCCGGTGTGTTTTATCCTCCTCTTTTTTCAAAGGGGTTGAAGACACACTGTTATAAAGTGTAAATAAAACTCCAAGTTGTCTTTAGTTCCCACTGTGCTCGGTTCTGTTCATACTCTGCCTGTGGTCACTGTGTCTCACATACCAAGAGAAGATAGTAGGCTGTGTTTTCATGTTCTCTTAAGCTCCCTGATGTCTCTTAATGGTCCCTAAACGGTGAAGCAAAGTGCACAGTAATATCGGTCGGTTGCGACAGTTTTGCTTGTGAGAAAACATTTTATTAGTCAGATTTAATTACCGAAAGAGTGTGTGTGTGTAAACGTGTGGTAGAATTAGTTGGAAAAGGAATGTTCCGGTCTGGGGAAATGTTACAGATATCATTCAATTTTTCATCTCTCTATCCCTCTCCTCTCTCCCTCTCCCTATCCCTTTCTCCTCTCTCTCCCTCTTCCTATCCCTTTCTCCTCTCTCTCCCTCTCCCTATCCCTTTCTCCTCTCTCTCCCTCTTCCTATCCCTTTCTCCTCTCTCTCCCTCTCCCTATCCCTTTCTCCTCTCTCTCCCTCTTCCTATCCCTTTCTCCTCTCTCTCCCTCTCCCTATCCCTTTCTCCTCTCTCTCCCTCTTCCTATCCCTTTCTCCTCTCTCTCCCTCTTCCTATCCCTTTCTCCTCTCTCTCCCTCTTCCTATCCCTTTCTCCTCTCTCTCCCTCTTCCTATCCCTCTCTCCCCTCTCTCCCTCTTCCTATCCCTCTCTCCTCTCTCTCCCTCTTCCTATCCCTCTCTCTCCTCTCTCTCCCTCTCCCTCCTCTCTCTCCCTCTCCCTATCCCTCTCTCTCCTCTCTCTCCCTCTTCCTATCCCTCTCTCCTCTCTCTCCCTCTTCCTATCCCTCTCTCTCCTCTCTCCCTCTTCCTATCCCTCTCTCCTCTCTCTCCCTATCCCTCTCTCTCCTCTCTCCCTATCCATCTCTCTCCTCTCTCTCCCTCTCCCTATCCCTCTCTCCTCTCTCTCCCTCTCCCTATCCCTTTCTCCTCTCTCTCCCTCTTCCTATCCCTTTCTCCTCTCTCCCTCTTCCTATCCCTTTCTCCTCTCTCCCTCTTCCTATCCCTTTCTCCTCTCTCTCCCTCTTCCTATCCCTCTCTCCTCTCTCTCCCTATCCCTCTCTCTCCTCTCTCTCCCTATCCCTCTCTCTCCTCTCTCTCCCTCTCCCTATCCCTTTCTCCTCTCTCTCACTCTTCCTATCCCTTTCTCCTCTCTCCCTCTTCCTATCCCTTTCTCCTCTCTCTCCCTCTTCCTATCCCTCTCTCCTCTCTCTCCCTCTTCCTATCCCTCTCTCCTCTCTCCCTCTCCCTATCCCTTTCTCCTCTCTCTCTCCCTCTTCCTATCCCTTTCTCCTCTCTCTCCCTCTTCCTATCCCTTTCTCCTCTCTCTCCCTCTTCCTATCCCTCTCTCCTCTCTCTCCCTCTCCCTATCCCTCTCTCTCCCTCTCTCTCTCCTCTCTCTCCCTCTTCCTATCTCTCTCTCCTCTCTCTCCCTCTTCCTATCCCTCTCTCCTCTCTCTCCCTCTTCCTATCCCTCTCTCCTCTCTCTTCCTATCCCTCTCTCCTCTCTCTTCCTATCCCTCTCTCCTCTCTCTTCCTATCCCTCTCTCCTCTCTCTCCCTCTTCCTATCCCCCTCTCCTCTCTCTCCCTCTCTCTATCCCCCTCTCCTCTCTCTCCCTCTCCCTATCCCTCTCTCCTCTCTCTCCCTCTCCCTATCCCTCTCTCCTCTCTCTCCCTATCCCTCTCTCCTCTCTCCCTCTCCCTCTCTCCTCTCTCTCTCATCTCCCTCCCCATCCCTCTCTCCCTCTACCCATCCCTCTCTCCCTCTACCCATCCCTCTCTCCCTCTACCCATCCCTCTCTCCCTCTCCCCATCCCTCTCTCCCTCTCCCTATCCCTCTCTCCGATCTCTCCCCTTCCCTCTCTCCTATCTCTTCCCTTCCCTCTCTCCTATCTCTTCCCTTCCCTCTCTCCTATCTCTTCCCTTCCCTCTCTCCTATCTCTTCCCTTCCCTCTCTCCTATCTCTCCCATTCCCTCTCTCCTATCTCTCCCATTCCCTCTCTCCTATCTCTCCCATTCCCTCTCTCCTATCTCTCCCATTCCCTCTCTCCTATCTCTCCATTCCCTCTCCTATCTCTCCCATTCCCTCTCCTCTCTCCTATCTCTCCCATTCCCTCTCTCCTATCTCTCCCATTCCCTCTCTCCTATCTCTCCCATTCCCTCTCTCCTATCTCTCCCATTCCCTCTCTCCTATCTCTCCCATTCCCTCTCTCCTATCTCTCCCATTCCCTCTCTCCTATCTCTCCCATTCCCTCTCTCCTATCTCTCCCATTCCCTCTCTCCTATCTCTCCCATTCCCTCTCTCCCTATCTCTCCCATTCCCTCTCTCCTATCTCTCCCATTCCCTCTCTCCTATCTCTCCCATTCCCTCTCTCCTATCTCTCCCATTCCCTCTCTCCTATCTCTCCCATTCCCTCTCTCCTATCTCTCCCCTTCCCTCTCTCCTATCTCTCCCCTTCCCTCTCTCCTATCTCTCCCCTTCCCTCTCTCCTATCTCTCCCTCCCCATCTCTCCCTATGCCTCGTCTCTCCTATCTCTCCCCATCCCTCTCCTACTCTCCCATCCCTTCTCCTCTCTCCTCCCCTTCCCTCTCTCCCCTTCCGTCTCTCCCCTTCCCTCTCTCCCCTTCCCTCTCTCCTATCTCTCCCCTTCCCTCTCTCCTATCTCTCCCCATCCCTCTCTCCTATCTCTCCCCATCCCTCTCTCCTATCTCTCCCCATCCCTCTCTCCTATCCCTCCCCATCCCTCTCTCCTATCCCTCCCCATCCCTCTCTCCTATCCCTCCCCATCCCTCTCTCCTATCTCTCCCCATCCCTCTCTCCTATCTCTCCCCATCCCTCTCTCCCCATCCCGCTCTCCCTCTCCCCATCCCGCTCTCCCTCTCCCCATCCCTCTCTCTCTCTCTCTCTCTCCCTATCCCTCATCTCTCTCCCCATCCCTCTCTCCTGAGACTGTGTAATTACTCTGAGCGGAACCTGCATAAGATATCTGACCTTGGACACACTGAAAGACAGAAAAGTGACAGGCTACTAAAACACTGTTGGTTTTCCTCTGTTTTGCAGCCTAGGGATTGTGGGTGTTAACAGAAGATATTTGGATGTTCTGTCTCTAGCCTGGCCCTCTTTACCTGTCCATGACTGTAGAGCATTGAGAATGATTTTTATGAAGAGAGCTACACTATCAGACCATCCAGGACTGGGATTCAGGCCCACCAAGCCTCAGCCTGGCCCAAACCAGAGTTAGGAGCTAAGAGCTGACAGCCTAGACCAGACCAGACCAGAATTAGGAGCTAAGAGCTGACAGCGGTACAGCCTAGTCCAGACCAGACCAGAGTTAGGAGCTAAGAGCTGACAGTGGTACAGCCTAGTCCAGACCAGACCAGAGCTAAGAGCTGACCGCGGTACAGCCTAGACCAGACCAGAGTTAGGAGCTAAGAGCTGACAGTGGTACAGCCTAGTCCAGACCAGAGTTAGGAGCTAAGAGCTGACAGCGGTACAGCCTAGTCCAGACCAGACCAGAGTTAGGAGCTAAGAGCTGACAGCGGTACAGCCTAGTCCAATCCAGACCAGAGTTAGGAGCTAAGAGCTGACAGTGGTACAGCCTAGACCAGAGTTAGGAGCTAAGAGCTGACAGCGGTACAGCCTAGTCCAATCCAGACCAGAGTTAGAAGCTGACAGCGGTACAGCCTAGTCCAGTCCAGACCAGAGTTAGGAGCTAAGAGTTGACAGTGGTACAGCCTAGTCCAGACCAGAGTTAGGAGCTAAGAGTTGACAGTGGTACAGCCTAGTCCAGACCAGAGTTAGGAGCTGACAGTGGTACAGCCTAGTCCAGACCAGAGTTAGGAGCTAAGAGCTGACAGCGGTACAGCCTAGTCCAGACCAGACCAGAGTTGGGAGCTAAGAGCTGACAGTGGTACAGCCTTCCAATGAGTGGTGGTTCCCCCGACCAGGTGCCACTCTGTCCACATGATTCACATTCTACCTTTACACCCAGCAGCTGTTCTCCACCTAATGATGCTGGAACACCACTCAGTCACACTCCTTCCTACTATCATGCTGTTATTCAATCTCTCTCTTGTTCTGTTGCTAAGTCTATCTTTCTCCCTCTTGTTCCTTATGCTCTGTGGTTCGGTCTCTGTGTTCTAGTTTTTCCTCATTCTCTCTCCTTATGTCTCACTCTCACCTCTCACTAGCTCTATCGCTCTCTCTTTCTCAAATGTTCCCCTCATTCGGTGAAAACCTAGGGGTTTTTAAAGGTCCCAATGCCCCAGAACTGTCCGCCACTGTGGAGTGCCTTAACGTGTGACGGCACACATTGTTTTTAGGAGCAGTCAATGGGGAGCCTCGTAACACTGGTGTGCCAGGCCATTAGCATTTGCCAGTATTGATGTCAATAAGAGGACATTCTCTATCGATCTGTCCGAAAGGGAATGCAGGGGGCTCTAACCAGGCCTTAATGTGAAGCAGCGAACTAGGGCCATCTTAGAAACAGCTCTCCACTCCTGGGCCGTATTCATTAGGCACCAAATGGAATAAAAACGGATTGAAAAAGGCCAATGCGAAATGCACATTTTTTTGTGTTCAGTTGCGAAATATTTGAAAATGTTTCCATTGTGTGCTCAAATGAACACGACCCTGCTTAATGTGGACTGAAGATGGCTGGATAAAGCTCTGTGCACATAAGCAAGTCCCTGTTCCCATGTGATCCTCTGTAGAGGGTGGCTCTTTGTTTCCCCCCGCCTACCGCTGGCCTCTGTCTTTTGAGGACACGGTCATCCTAGAGGGGGCAGTAGTTTGTCATGGTCATGATTTTATCCTCACATCTCTCGGCCGTCCTTGTTTCACCGGGTCTATATGCTTCAGTCGTGCTGAACTACGTCTTGTTTCTCTTCAGCTGGTCTGTTAACAGCTGTGGTGACACTCCACACAAACTGCAGAGGCCACGGCTGTAGAAAGCAACAACAAACTCAAGCAGGGAGAAAAGCAGACACTGCAAGTTAACTCCCCACCACCGCGCCGGATGATGCAATATTTAGAGGTCCTCGGATGAGCTTTACCGCGAAGGTATTCATTGTTGAATTTGAATGGAACTGAAGATTGGAAGGTCAGATCACCTGTCTGCTCAGCTGTAGCACGGTTTGTTCTGAGGGGTGTATTTTCGAGGGAGCAGGACCCAATGCGGCTTGCTCTTGGTCTTAGTGCTCTGGTTTCACTAGTAACCAGAAAGTCAACGCTGGTTACCTTATGTGGCAATGAATCGCTCTTCTCTTGGCAACGAACCCACTTACACTCTTCTCCCCCTACAAGTACAGGTGAACCCTCCCAATGCCGCACCGCACCCGGGCATATTGGGTGAAAATCCACATTAGCCTCACTCGACGAGGCCTCAATGGGAGTGTAGAGCGCAGGAGAAAAGTCACAGATGCTGCCTCTTTGTCTCTTCTGGGCTTTCAAATGACAGAAACTGTAATTTGGTGGAGACGGCCCCCTGTCCGACTGCCAGGAGGGGGAGAGAGTGCGATGCGACTCTGAAACGCTCTTCCACAGGCAGAGTGGGCATTAGTGAGGCTCTGCCATCATTTGTTTGTTATGGCGGCATCGCTCCACGCACAGCGGCTGCCGACACTTCCTCCCAACTGGTGCCCAAAAGAGGAGTAAATTGCTCCCCATAAAACCATTTTATCTCTCCCCCTGCATCTCCAGTACCTCCTCTGTCTGTGTTGAGGTAGGTTGTCTGTTATCATTCAGCTCTCGTGTGTGTGTGTGTGTAATCAGCAGTGTTGTTCCCGTTCCCACCTGGAAGGTCTTTAACACAAGCCGCCGTCCCCCCCAGAGGATGAAGCCTGTCCAAACCTCATGCATATTTAACAGGCCAAACTAGCAGGTAGAGTTAGCACTGTGTGCCTCAGCCCGGTGTCATCATTCAGACTGCCCGTGCACACACACATTCACACACACCATATGCACACGGCAGAAGCGGCAGCGTTACAACTGCTAATATAAGCTAGTTCAGACACCAGTGCCTATATAGCAGATCTGATAAAGACGCCAGGAACAACATGTACTAAATGGAAATGAGAGTCTTCTGAGACCTCCCAGAATAAGTGTTGTTTTTAGGTTAGTTACACATTTCCCTGGGTGTGCTCCTTTCTAGATGCCGCTGTGTGCATCTCATACATTTGAATATTGAGCTGATTACAGCTGGTGAAATGTTGCCTCTTTCTGCGCTTCTCCTGTTCTTGGTTTTCTGTTCCCCATTTTCTCTCTTTGGGTGTCCTGAATTAGAGTTTCTGCATCATTTGGAAAATGCTTAACAGTGATTTTGTGTTTAATTTCTTCATTTGGGAAGGGAATTGGAATTATCCCAGCTTTTTAGTAACCATTTAGCAGTGATTCTTTAATCTGTTGTCTGGTCTTCTGTTTCATTCTGGATGGGATGATCTCCGTTGTTGATGGTAATGATTTGGTCAAATAGGATTCCGCGTGGCCTTCGGTTGAGTGCAGAGGACAACATGATCCAGTGTTTTCATTGCTTTTTGTTGTCTTTCCGCTAGTACGCCTCATTCGCCACACCACAGCCAAATGCCATTTTAATCAACCCCAACTAAAATCATTTTCTCTTCTCTAAAGCCTAATCGCTTTCTCCGTTCCACGCGGGGCATTTACAATGTAATTACATATGATTTACCAACAGCTGCAACCATAATGGCGCATAAACAAATTACAGAACAGAGTGAGAGAAAAGAGAGGGAAGGAGGAGAAAAGAGATCTGGAACAGTCTTCACTTTATGTGGATCAGTGTTTTTGCTCACTAGCAAATACACAAAGCGAGGCCTGTCACACTGGAGACCCATTAGCCTCTTACACTGAGACTGCAAATTCATAGATTTGTCTCTTTTTTCTTATTTTCTTCAAACCAACCTGGAATTGGGAACTGGGACTCTCCTTACTACCTACGTCTCCTGGTATTTCTCCTAGCCTGATTTGGATTTGCCAGAGATGCATGTTGCAGATCTCTCTGGGTTGCTGAAGGCAGGAAACCAACCGTAGGCGTCGGTTCACTGGACACTCACAGGGTTTATCTTTAGATTTCTCTGCAGTGTGTGCAAACAGACAGAGGGAGATGTAGGCTGTTTTATGTTTTTTACACATCGGTTGGGTTGGAATGATGTTCTTTCAAGCTGAAAAAAGGAACACTTTGCCTGTTTGTTTACCTGTGTGTGTGTGTGGGGGGGGGGGGGGGGGGGGGGGGTGCGCATCTATGCATCTATGCTTGCCAGAGTGCTAATGAATGTGTCGTCATTCCTCTCTCTCTCTCTGTGTGTGTCTATGCTTGCTAGAGAGTGCTAGTGTATTTGTCTTCGTTCCTCTCTCACTCTGTGTGTGTGTGTGTGTGTGTGTGAGAGAGCGTGAGCTCTTTCCCATTCCCTTGTGTGTGCATTACCACCCAAGCCTACACCTGGAAGGGAATCTGCATGCATAGATGTGTGTAATCAAGCAGTGCCCTCCACTACAGGTCACCCTGGGCCAAGATGCCTGCACAGCAAATGACCAGCCGTAAACTGACTGGCAGTAGGTAGGGAGATTCTAATGCTGCAGAACCCCAACGCTGCATGCTGAATCTAATACCAAGTGTCATCGTTCTCTCTCACCTGGCCCTGTGGTGTGTGTCTGTGCGTGTTATATAATGGATAGCAAACCCACAGAGAAATATGTAGTAGTTAAGAGGCTTAAGTTCACCACTAAATCAGGATGGCACTTGAAATGAAGAAGGATTGAAGTGTGTGTGTGGGGCGGGGGGGTTGCTATGCTATGTATGTGTGCACTAAGTCCTCTCTGTGAACAGCCTACAACCATCACCAAGAAACATAACCTCATTGGTCAATATCAACATGACTGTAGGTTCACTGTAACAGACACGGTCCCTGTTCCTTCTCCCTCACCAACGTCTTTGTCCTCCACATCCACCTTCAGAGTGAGAGACATTAGATGTACAGTGTCTGACTCAATCTGACCCGACTGTAATTAGAGGGAATCTAAGGCTTCTACCAAGTAGTGAAATTACACTGTGAAATCAGTGATCCATAGAGATGACTGCTTCCCATATGTTACCCTATTCCCTACATAGTGCACTACTTTTAACCAGGGCCCATAGGGCACTACATAAGGAATATGGTGCCATTTGGGATGCTGTCGGCCGTGTACTGATCTACTGTTCCTTATGTAACCTCAGCTATATGACCTCATGGATGGCTTTAAACCCCACTGGTGTTATATGAGGACACTGGCCTGGAGGATGGATCCCATAGGAGAACATGGAAGGTAGGGTTAACATTAGTGTTTCATAAGCACACCGGCCACTCTTGGGTTTGTGTGCTTGCCCTGATTTGGAAAGTATTCAGACCCCTTCCCTTTTCCACGGTACGTTACAGCCTTATTCTAAAATGGATTGAATTAATTTGTTTCCTCATCAATCTACATAATAATACCCCATAGTGACCAAGCGAAAACAGGTTTAGACATTTTTGCAAATGTGTTAAATAAATAAAAAAACACACAGTTGAAGTCGGAAGCTTACATACACCTTAGCCAAATATATTTAAACTCAGTTTTTCACAATTCCTGACATTTAATCCTAGTAAAAATTCCCTGTTTTAGGTCAGTTAGGATCACCACTTTATTTTAAAAACGTGAAATGTCAGAAAAATAGTCACAAGAATGATTGATTTATTCAGCTTTTATTTCTTTCATCACATTCCCAGTGGGTCAGAAGTTTACATACACTCAATTAGTATTTGGTGGCATTGCCTTTAAATTGTTTAACTTGGGTCAAACGCTTCGGGTAACCTTCCACAAGCTTCCCACAATAAATTAGGTGAATTTTGGCTCATTCCTCCTGACAGAGCTGGTGTAACTGACTCAGGTTTGTAGGCCTCCTTCCTCGCATACGCTTTTTCAGGTTTGCCCACAAATTTGCTATGTGATTGAGGTCAGGGCTTGGTGATGGCCACTCCAATACCTTGACTTTGTTGTCTTTAAGGCATTTTACCACAACTTTGGAAGTATGCTTGGGGTCATTGTCCATTTGGAAGACCCATTTGTGACCAAGCTTTAACTTCCTGACTGATGTCTTGAGATGTTGCTTCAATATATCCACATAATTTTCCTTCCTGGTGATGCCATCTATTTTGTGAAGTGCACCAGTCCCTCCTGCAGCAAATCACCCCCACAACATGATGCTGCCATCCCCGTGCTTCACGGTTGGGATGGTGTTCTTCGGCTTGCAAGCTTCCCCCTTTTTCCTCCAAACATAAAGATTGTCATTATGGCCAAAAAGTTATATTTTTGTTTCATCTGACCAGAGGACATTTCTCCAAAAAGAACCATCTTTGTCCCCATGTACAGTTGCAACCTGTAGTCTGGCTTTTTATGGCAGTTTTGGGGCAGTGACTTCTTCCTTTCTGAGTGGCCTTTCAGGTTGTATCGATATAGGACTAATTTAACTGTGGATATAGATACTTTTGTACCTGTTTCCTACAGCATCTTCTCAAGGTCATTTTCTGTTGTTCTGGGATTGATTTGCCCGTTTCATACCAAAGTACGGTCAACCTTTCGGAGACGACGCGTCTCCTTCCTGAGCTGTATGACGGCTGCGTGGTCCCATGGTGTTTATACTTGCATACTATTGTTTGTACAGATGAACCTGGTACCTTCAGGCGTTTGGAAATTTCTCCCAAGGATGAACCAGGCTTGTGGAGGTCTACAATTCTTTTCTTCTGAGGTCTTGGCTGATTTCTTTTGATTTTCTCATGATGTCAAGCAAAGAGGCACTGAGTTTGAAGGTAAGTCTTGAAATACATCCACAGGTACACCTCCAATTGACTAAAACAATGTCAATTAGCCTATCAGAAGCTTCTAAAGCCATGGCATAATTTTCTGCAATTTTCCAAACTGCACAGTCAACTTAGTGTATGTACACTTCTGACCCACTGGAATTGTGATACAGTGAATTATGAGTGAAATAATCTGTCTGTAAACAATTGTTGGAAAAATTACTTGTCATGCACAAAGTAGATGTCCTAACCGACTTGCCAAAACTATAGATTGTTAACAAGACATTTGTGGAGTGGTTGAAAAACAAGTTTTAATGACTCCAACCTATGTGTATGTAAACTTCTGACTTCAACTGTACCTTATTTACATAAGTATTCAGACCCTTTGCTATGAGACTCGAAATTGCGTTCCTGTGCATCATGTTTCCATTGATCATCCTTAAGATGTTTTTACAACTTGGTTGGAGTCCACCTGTGGTAAATTCAATTGATTGGACATGATTTGTAAAGGCACACACCTGTCTATATAAGGTCCCACAGTTGACAGTGCATGTCAGAGCAAAAACCAAGCCATGAGGTGGAAGAGATTGACCGTAGAGCTCCGAGACAGGATTGTGTTGAGGCACAGATCTGGGTACCAAAATATGTCTGTAACGTACAAGGTCACCAAGAACACAGACTCCATTATTCTTAAATGGAAGAATTTTGGAACCTCTAAGACTTTGTCCAGGTGGCCAGCTCTATGAAAACTGAGCAATTGGGGCAGAAGGGCCTGGTCAGGGAGGTGACCAAGAACCCAATGGTCAATCTGACAGAGCTCCAGAGTTTCTCTGTGGAGATGGGAGAACCTTCCAGAAGGACAACCATCTCTGCAGCACTCCACCAATCAGGCCTTTATGGTAGAGTGGTCAGACGGAAGCCACTCCTCAGTAAAAAGGCACATGACAGCCCGCTTGGAGTTTGCCAAAAGGCACCTAAAGACTCTCAGGCCATGAGAAACAAGATTCTCTGGTCTGATGAAACCAAGATTGAACTCTTTGGCCTGAATGCCAAGCATCACGTCTGGTGGAAACCTGGCACTATCCCTATGGTGAAACATGGTTTTGGCAGTGTCAAGCCTTGGGGCTGTTTTTCAGCGGCAGGGACTGGGAGACTAGTCAGGATCAAGGCAAAGAGGAAGGGAGCAAAGTACAGAGAGATCCTTGATGAAAAACTGCTCCAAAGCACTCAGGACCTCAGACTGGGGCAAAGATTCACCTTCCAACAGGACAATGACCCTAAGCACACAGTCAAGACAATGCAGGAGTGGCTTTAAGACAAATCTCTGAATGTCCTTGAGTGACCCAGCCAGAGTCTGGACCTGAACCCGATCGAACATCTCTGGAGAGACCTGAAAATAGCTGTGATGCCTGCTCCCCATCCAACCTGACAGAGCTTGAGAATATCTGCAGAGAAGAATAGGAGAAACTCCCCAAGTACAGCTGTGCCAAGCTTGTAACATCATACCCAATAAGACTCTATGCTGTAATCTCTGCCAAAAGTGCTTCATCAAAGTCCTGAGTAAATAAATAATTAGAATAAGGCTGTAGCGTAACAAAACGTGGAAAAAGTCAGGGTCTGGATGTGTAAGTGATGGCTGTTGTTGCATACTACAGAGATCACAGATATTACGTTTGGGGTGTGTGCGCGCATGTTCTCTCCATGTTTTTTGTGTGTTAGTCTACGAGTGTGTACTCAGTCTCATTGTGTGTTTTGGCTGTGTGTACATTGTGGCTCTTGAACGGTACAAAGTGGGTTATCATCACAGTATTTCAGGCCTTAATTCTTTTGGCATAGAGTACATACAGCGATCTCATCATGTGTTGTGTACCCTACCTCCTTCCTGTACCTTCCCCTCCACAGTAATGCCAGGTCTCTGCTACATCATGTGTTCTGTACCCTACCTCCTTCCTGTACCTTCCCCTCCACAGTAATGCCAGGTCTCTGCTACATCATGTGTTGTGTACCCTACCTCCTTCCTGTACCTTCCCCTCCACAGTAATGCCAGGCCTCTGCTACATCATGTGTTGTGTACCCTACCTCCTTCCTGTACCTTCCCCTCCACAGTAATGCCAGGTCTCTGCTACATCATGTGTTCTGTACCCTACCTCCTTCCTGTACCTTCCCCTCCACAGTAATGCCAGGTATCTGCTACATCATGTGTTCTGTACCCTACCTCCTTCCTGTACCTTCCCCTCCACAGTAATGCCAGGTCTCTGCTACATCATGTGTTCTGTACCCTACCTCCTTCCTGTACCTTCCCCTCCACAGTAATGCCAGGTCTCTGCTACATCATGTGTTGTGTACCCTACCTCCTTCCTGTACCTTCCCCTCCACAGTAATGCCAGGCCTCTGCTACATCATGTGTTGTGTACCCTACCTCCTTCCTGTACCTTCCCCTCCACAGTAATGCCAGGTCTCTGCTACATCATGTGTTGTGTACCCTACCTCCTTCCTGTACCTTCCCCTCCACAGTAATGCCAGGTCTCTGCTACATCATGTGTTCTGTACCCTACCTCCTTCCTGTACCTTCCCCTCCACAGTAATGCCAGGTCTCTGCTACATCATGTGTTCTGTACCCTACCTCCTTCCTGTACCTTCCCCTCCACAGTAATGCCAGGTCTCTGCTACATCATGTGTTCTGTACCCTACCTCCTTCCTGTACCTTCCCCTCCACAGTAATGGCAGGTCTCTGCTACATCATGTGTTCTGTACCCTACCTCCTTCCTGTACCTTCCCCTCCACAGTAATGCCAGGTATCTGCTACATCATGTGTTCTGTACCCTACCTCCTTCCTGTACCTTCCCCTCCACAGTAATGCCAGGTCTCTGCTACATCAGGTGTTCTGTACCCTACCTCCTTCCTGTACCTTCCCCTCCACAGTAATGCCAGGTCTCTGGTATTAATTAGGTTAAATGAAGTGTTTCCATTAAAGCTTTCTATAGCGATTGGAGAGGACTCCCTCTTAGCTTATTTATTATTTAATCAAATCTCTCCGTGCCCAAAGTGGAGCACGCCGCGCGACCCAGGCAAAGACGCACACGCACACCATTACCACTACCACTCCTGGCTGGGGAAGGAGGAAGTCTCTCGCTCTCAAACTTTTTAAATTAGATGAATAAATCGTCCGCCGGCAGCCGGAGCGCTGACAGGCAGGCCACGGCGCTGCACAGCTGCAACTACACCACTGACGTGGTGAGCTACTACGGTAACACGGCCGTCACGAGCTGTGCCTCTGGGAAAGGTTGGAGGGGTGGGGTTGTTTATCTGATCTGTACCTCTGGGATAGATGGGGGGGGGGTAGGGTTGTTGATCTGAGCTGTACCTCTGGGATAGTTGGGGGGGTAGGTTTGTTGATCTGAGCTGTACCTCTGGGATAGTTGGGGAGGTAGGGTTGTTGATCTGAGCTGTACCTCTGGGATAGATGGGGTATTGGGGGGGTAGTGTTGTTGATCTGAGCTGTACCTCTTGGATAGACGGGAGGGTTGGAGGGGTAGGGTTGTTTATCTGAGCTGCACCTCTGGGATAGGTGGGGGGGTAGGGTTGTTGATCTGAGATGTACCGATGGGGGGGGTAGGGTTGTTTGTCTGAGCTGTACCTCTGAGATAGATGGGGTATTGGGGGGATAGTGTTGTTGATCTGAGCTGTCTGTCTGGGATAGATGGGAGGGTTGGGGGGGGGGGTAGGGTTGTTGATCTGAGCCGTACCTCTGGGATAGATGGGAGGGTTGGGGGGTAGGGTTGTTGATCTGAGCTGTCCCCCTGGGATAGATGGGAGGGTTGGGGGGGGTAGGGTTGTTGATCTGAGCTGTCTGTCTGGGATAGATGGGAGGGTTGGGGGGGGGGGGGGTAGGGTTGTTGATCTGAGCTGTACCTCTGGGATAGATGGGAGGGTTGTTGATCTGAGCTGTACCTCTGGAATAGATGGGAGGGGTGGGGGGGGTTGTTGATCTGAGCTGTCCCTCTGGGATAGATGGGAGGGTTGGGGGGGTAGGGTTGTTGATCTGAGTTCTACCTCTGGGATAGATGGGAGGGTTGGGGGGGTAGGGTTGTTTATCTGATGTGTTTCCTTAAATCTGCTGCTCCTACAAAACACTGAGGATGCCTCTCTCAAGCGTGTGTTTGTGTGTGTGTGTGTGTGTCTGTGCGCTCCTCGCTCCCCTCAAACAGTAGTCATTAGCATCAGTGTGCCAGTGGATGGGCAGTGAGGAGTGTGAACGCCACGTTCCTCGCCCCAAACCCACAACAAACACACACCTCCTCTCACACACCCCCACTTCCTCTTCTTACCTTACCTCCCCTAACCCCCCCCCCCCCCCCCCCCCCCCCCTTGCAAGCCTCCTGTTTTCACTCTCCTGTTTAGCGTACATGACATCATGTAAAGGTAGCTGGCTAAGAGCTAGCTGGCTGCTCATTCTTTTTTGAACATTTAATATTCCCTCGTTTTTTAAACAAACGCTCTGATGCAGGCCGGAATAACATCACAATAACAGCTCTGATCTGTTGAGGAGGGAGGAAGGGATGTGGCTTGTTCGTTCGTTTAATGTGGCTTTGCCTTTGAGGTGTTTCTTTGATCACAATACACATTAAGCTGCCCCCCCCCCACACACACACACACACACACACCTCCCTCCAATACACACACACACCTCCCTCCAGTACACCACACACCTCCCTCCAATACACCACACACCTCCCTCCATTACACACACACACACCTCCCCTGTTCAGTAGTGTTGGTAATGCAGTGGAGGAGCCCATCCATGTCACATTTCCGTAACGCTTCAAGGTCATGGGCCACAGATTACACTGATTATATACAGATTACACTGATTATATACAGATTACACTGATTATATACAGATTACACTGATTATATACAGATTACACTGATTATATACAGATTACACTAAATACACTGATTATATACAGATTACACTAAATACACTGATTATATACAGATTACACTGATTATATACAGATTACACTGATTATATACAGATTACACTAAATACACTGATTATATACAGATTACACTGATTATATACTGATTACACTGATTATATACAGATTACACTAAATACACTGATTATATACAGATTACACTGATTATATACAGATTACACTGATTATATACAGATTACACTGATTATATACAGATTACACTGATTATATACAGATTACACTAAATACACTGATTATATACAGATTACACAGATTATATACTGATTACACTGATTATATACAGATTACACTAAATACACTGATTATATACAGATTACACTGATTATATACAGATTACACTGATTATATACAGATTACACTGATTATATACAGATTACACTAAATACACTGATTATATACAGATTACACTGATTATATACAGATTACACTGATTATATACAGATTACACTGATTATATACAGATTACACTAAATACACTGATTATATACAGATTACACTAAATACATTGATTATATACAGATTACACTGATTATATACAGATTGCACTGATTATATACAGATTACACTGATTATATACTGATTACACTGATTATATACTGATTACACTGATTATGTACAGATTACACTGAATACACTGATTATATACAGATTACACTGATTACACTGAATACACAGAGTACACTGATTATACACAGATTACACTGAATACACGGATTATATACAGATTACACTGAATAAACTGATTACACTGATTATATACAGATTACACTGAATACACTGATTATACACAGATTACAATGAATACACTGATGATATACAGATTACACTGATGATATACAGATTACACTGATTACACTGATTGGTGTGTGTTTGTCATGTATGCGGTGCCAGTGAGTGTGAACGTCTGCGTGTGGGAACGTCTGCGTGTGGGAACGTCCCTCCCCCCCGGGGCACATGCTAAAACATCACCTCTATCAACCTGGCTCACACCAAAGGGAAACGACCACAAGTCCTCTGTGTGTTATGGCTGGTGTAGCATGTTCATTACTAGCAGTTCTAGCATTGTCTGCTTGCTTTTAGTGCTGCTTTCTCTGCCATCTTCGAAATAATTACTTTTTTCATCAATCGTTGAGAATGTTTCCATGTCCAGCCTCCCCCCACATTCTTTTTTTATTGAGTCAGTGTATAGCCCTGGTTGTTACATTGCCCAAGGCCCAAGGGGAAATCAATGGGAATAGGTTGTCAACAAATCACCATGTAATTTCAACATCGGGCACTTTGCTAAACTAGCTGGAGTAAGCGATCTGCACTCTCTTCACACACTCTCTCTCACACACTTACGCACACACATCCCATACCTCTTCACACACACTCCGAGCCATCAGCCGTGACAGCTAGCCATTTGTTACTGCTGAGCGCAAATCACTTGGCTAGTGATTGCAGTCTGAATCCACACAGCCTGGCGCTCTTATCATCCTCCTCAAAACATGGATATTATCCACCGCCACATTGTCTGGCATCTCCACCTAATAGTTCTCCCATACAGGATAATGGGTTGGTGACTGGTAAACACGTCATAGAGCGCTGTCTTTTTACTCATGCTGTTTTGGTTATAACTGTCTCCGCTGATGGTAAGGCTAGTAGAAATAGGATTATTTAGTATTTGTGACATGGTGCTAATGCAGTGATAATTACTACAGGAAACGGAGATGACCAATTTCCCCATGGTGGTTACTGCGATCATGCGTCCATTTTGGGGCAGAGCGCTGTATGGCTCAACAGTGATACATTGGATATGAGCCAAATACTAACGCCGTTGGCATCTAGTCAACGGGCCTGTTTGTAGACGTTGAAAATGTCTCCCTGTCACCTATCGCTTGTCCTTGGACAAATCACTGATTTAATGTGACGTTATTGGTCAAAGCATTGTAGTGGAACCATCACTTTCACCTATCCAATCATGGTAGATCAGAGATTACTGCAAGGAAGAGATGCGTGTTCCAAGTACTTTACATTTACTGACAAAGTAATCCAACCAGGCTCTATGCTAACAGGAATGGACTCAATGTATTTAAACAGAGACCAAAAGTGAAGCATTCCATGCTCCTCCTCCTCCTCTTCCCTCTCTCTCCCCGCCCCTCAGGCACCCAGCTGGAGAACCTGATGGAGACCATGAGGGCAGAGATCGCCGCCCAGCCCCCAGTGGAGGGCTCGTACGCTGCCCGCCGAGGGGACTACTGCATCGCCAATTTCTCCGCCGACGGAGAGTGGTACGTGTTTTGTCTTTCTGTCACATGGTGCTGCAATGTCTCCATTTGAATGTGTAGTAAAATACCTGACCCTATGTTGAGGTCTTGGAACTCATCTTTCTGTTAAAGAGAGAGCTATTGGTCCTACAATCCATCCACTTTCCTTATGACTAGTGCCCAATCCATCCCCTTTCCTTATGACTAGTGCCCAATCCATCCCCTTTCCTTATGACTAGTGCCCAATCCATCCCCTTTCCTTATGACTAGTGCCCAATCAATCCCCTTTCCTTATGACTAGTGCCCAATCCATCCCCTTTCCTTATGACTAGTGCCCAATCAATCCCCTTTCCTTATGACTAGTGCCCAATCCGTCCCCTTTCCTTATGACTAGTGCCCAATCCATCCCCTTTCCTTATGACTAGTGCCCAATCCATCCCCTTTCCTTATGACTAGTGCCCAATCCATCCCCTTTCCTTATGACTAGTGCCCAATCAATCCCCTTTCCTTATGACTAGTGCCCAATCCATCCCCTCTCCTTATGACTAGTGCCCAAGTCGGGGCTAATAGTTGGCATTTGGGTTCAGCCAAAATGTACATTAGAGGATCGTATTAGAGCAACAGATAAGCTCCGCCCTTAACCTGGATGTGAGTAACCCACACCCTCTCTAATTGGCTTTTTGCCTGGATCTATTCTTATAGAGACCTTTGATGTTTGTAAAGGCCAGGTATCAACTTTCCAAAATACGAAGCGTCCTACCGATTTATCTACCCTTTTTTCATACTGTTTCTGGTTTTAAATATGCCCAGCCATAAAAGGGACATCACAAAGTCATGGCTCCTGAACGGCCCTGGTTTTTAAGAGGGCCCCTTTTAGAACAGAGCTTTGTAGAGGTGTTGAGCCCTCGTCAACCCAGCCGGTACACCGGATGTTGCTGGTGAAGTTTACAGATGGTGGCGGGGACAGATGGTAGTCGCGGAGGCGAAGTGCGTCGTGTGGGCGCCGCCACCGGGTGTCTGCTATGACTTTGGGCCCCATCAAGGAGGTGACCGAGAGAGAGAGAGACGGTGGGAAGGAGAGGGAGAGAAGGGAAATGCCAAACTGATATTAAAAATAGAGACTCACCCCTCCCTAACCAGGTGGACAGCTCATCATCTCCCTCCCCCTCTCCCCTCACTCAGCTTCTGGGAACAAAAACTTTTATGTTTTCGCATCCACCAGTCATAGTTGAGGAGAGCTTTCAAAAGAGCCATCTGTGAGATGCAGTGGCTGGGATTTTTACATTTTTTAAATCTTCTTGTTCACTCGTACTTCCTAATCTCCATTTGGCTGTTTTGTATGGAGAGCACCAGTCTATTGTTACTCCTGTTTTGCATGGAGAGCACCAGTCTATTGTTACTCCTGTTTTGTATGGAGAGCACCAGTCTGTTGTTACTCCTGTTTTGCATGGAGAGCACCAGTCTATTGTTACTCCTGTTTTGCATGGAGAGCACCAGTCTATTGTTACTCCTGTTTTGTATGGAGAGCACCAGTCTGTTGTTACTCCTGTTTTGCATGGAGAGCACCAGTCTGTTGTTACTCCTGTTGTGTATGGAGAGCACCAGTCTATTGTTACTCCTGTTTTGTATGGAGAGCACCAGTCTGTTGTTACTCCTGTTGTGTATGGAGAGTACCAGTCTATTGTTACTCCTGTTTTGTATGGAGAGCACCAGTCTGTTGTTACTCCTGTTTTGCATGGAGAGCACCAGTCTGTTGTTACTCCTGTTGTGTATGGAGAGTACCAGTCTCTTGTTACTCCTGTTTTGCATGGAGAGCACCAGCCTATTGTTACTCCTGTTTTGTGTGGAGAGCACCAGTCTTACTCCTGTTGTGCATGGAGAGCACCAGTCTATTGTTACTCATGTTGTACATGGAGAGCACCAGTCTATTGTTACTTCTGTTTTGCATGGAGAGCACCAGTCTATTGTTACTTCTGTTTTGCATGGAGAGCACCAGTCTATTGTTACTTCTGTTTTGCATGGAGAGCACCAGTCTATTGTTACTTCTGTTTTGTATGGAGAGCACCAGTCTATTGTTACTCCTGTTTTGTATTGAGAGCACCAGTCTGTTGTTACTCCTGTTTTGTATGGAGAGCACCAGTATGTTACTCCTGTTTTGTATGGAGAGCACCAGTCTATTGTTACTCCTGTTTTGTATGGAGAGCACCAGTCTATTGTTACTCATGTTGTGCATGGAGAGCACCAGTCTATTGTTACTCATGTTGTGCATGGAGAGCACCAGTCTATTGTTACTCATGTTGTGCATGGAGAGCACCAGTCTGTTGTTACTCGTGTTGTGCATGGAGAGCACCAGTCTATTGTTACTCATGTTGTGCATGGAGAGCACCAGTCTATTGTTACTCATGTTGTGCATGGAGAGCACCAGTCTATTGTTACTCATGTTGTGCATGGAGAGCACCAGTCTATTGTTACTCATGTTGTGCATGGAGAGCACCAGTCTATTGTTACTCATGTTGTGCATGGAGAGCACCAGTCTATTGTTACTCATGTTGTGCATGGAGAGCACCAGTCTATTGTTACTCATGTTGTGTATGGAGAGCACCAGTCTGTTACTCATGTTGTGCATGGAGAGCACCAGTCTGTTGTTACTCCTGTTGTGTATGGAGAGCACCAGTCTGTTAATCATGTTGTGCATGGAGAGCACCAGTCTATTGTTACTCATGTTGTGCATGGAGAGAACCAGTCTATTGATACTCATGTTGTGTATGGAGAGCACCAGTCTGTTACTCATGTTGTGCATGGAGAGCACCAGTCTGTTGTTACTCCTGTTGTGTATGGAGAGCACCAGTCTGTTAATCATGTTGTGCATGGAGAGCACCAGTCTGTTGTTAATCATGTTGTGCATGGAGAGCACCAGTCTGTTGTTAATCATGTTGTGCATGGAGAGCACCAGTCTGTTGTTAATCATGTTGTGCATGGAGAGCACCAGTCTGTTGTTAATCATGTTGTGCATGGAGAGCACCAGTCTGTTGTTACTCATGTTGTGCATGGAGAGCACCAGTCTGTTGTTAATCATGTTGTGCATGGAGAGCACCAGTCTGTTGTTAATCATGTTGTGCATGGAGAGCACCAGTCTGTTGTTACTCCTTTCCAGGAAAGGCAGCGGTTCTTCCTTTTTATGCTAAATACGTTTTTTGTTTTAGTGTTTCTTCCGGGACCTGTTATTCTGTTGTTCTGTTATTCATTGATGTAATTTCCAACCGTAGTGAGTGTTGTACATCTTTATTCTGAGAGGGAGGGAGGTTTACTGGTTTTATTAAATACTAATTAGGGTTGGGTTCCTTTCAAGGCCTGTTGAATGCTGCCACTGAGGAGTTCTGAATGAGTCTGTGTGTCTGTCATTCTCTCTCTTTCTCTTTCTCTCTCTCTCGTCACTTTCTCCCTGACTGTTTATTTTTCTCTCTCTTCTCTCATCATTCTCTCTGTCTTCTCTCTACATGTCTGTCTCTCTCTCTCCCCTGTTGTGTCCACTCCACCATTGCCTAATTGTTAGTAGCGTTTGTTTTCTCCTTCTGTCCATCCTGTCTCTCCTCGGGTTAATGCGGTGATGTGAGCCACACAGTGATTGACAGGCTCTTTGACTCGCCTCTCCCTCCCACTGAGCTATCCCACAATGCACTTCACCAATTGGCTTCAATACCTTTTATTTTTGATTATCTCTGTGCTTTTCTGGTACTATAGGCTTAGATTGTAGACGTAAGATTTCTCACACAACTCTTGAAATGTACAAGTCATACAGGCCAATATAATTCCCCTTGTTTCTATACAGTGGCCTGTCTGAAATGGAACATTTCAAATCCCATAGGATCTCTCTCCTCCAAGACCTTATCACTACAGACATATCCACCACCACACCAGCTCTCATCGGAAATAAGAACGGAATGATTTACTCATCTCCTTGTACCTCCCTCTCTCTCCTTTCTCTATCTCTCGTCTTCTCTCTCTCTCTCTCATATCTTCTCTCTCATCTCTCTCTCCCATTTCTTTCTCTCTCTCTCATCTTCTCTCTCCCCTTTCTTTCTCTCTCTCTCTCATCTTCTCTCTCCCCTTTCTTTCTCTCTCTCTCTCATCTTCTCTCTCCCCTTTCTCTCTCTCATCTTCTCTCTCCCCTTTCGCTCTCTCCTCTCTCTCATCTCTCTTCTTTCTGTCAATTCTCACCTTTCTCTCATCTTCCCCTCCATCTGTTCCTTCACTTACCTCTGTAAAGGTACAGAGCCCGGGTGGAGAAAGTTCAATCGCCAGCAAAGGTCCATGTGTTCTACATCGACTATGGCAACGTGAGTACCTTTATAGCTCTATCCCTCTCTACGTGAGTACCTTTATAGCTGTATCCCTCTCTACGTGAGTACCTTGATAGCTCTATCCCTCTCTACTTGAGTACCTTTATAGCTCTATCCCTCTCTACGTGAGTACCTTTATAGCTCTATCCCTCTCTATGTGAGTACCTTTATAGCTCTATCCCTCTCTACGTGAGTACCTTTATAGCTCTATCCCTCTCTACTATAGGTCGACCGATTAATTGGAATGGCCGATTAATTAGGGCCGATTTCAAGTTTTCATAACAATCAGAAATCTGTATTTTTGGCCGCTGATTTGCCGATTATGTCACGATTGTCGTATTGAGGAGACCAAAGCGCAGCGTGATGTGAATACATCCCTTCAATGATAGATGAAAACAAACACAAAGTACACTAAACAAACAAACAAAATATAAAACGAACGTGACCGCTATAAATACTGGGTGCAAACATGCAACATCACATAGACAATAACCCACGAACCCAAACTGGAAAATGGCAACCTAAATAGGATCCCCAATCAGAGACAACGACAAACACCTGCCACTGATTGAGAACCATATCAGGTCAAAACACATAGAAATAGTCAAACTAGACATACAACATAGAATGCCCACTCATATCACACCCTGACCAAACAAAACATAGATACAAACAAGGCAAATCATGGTCAGAGTGTGACAGATTTATTTGATTTTATTATTATTATTATATAGATTTTTTTTTTACACCTTTATTGAATCTTTATTTAACTTGGCAAGTCAGTTAAGAACACATTCTTATTTTCAATGACGGCCTAGAAACGGTGGGTTAACTGCCTTGTTCAGGGGCAGACCGACAGATTTTCACCTTGTCAGCTTGGGGAACCAATCTTGCAACCTTACAGTTAACTAGTCCAAAGAAATAACGACCTGCCTCTCTCTCGTTGCACTCCACAAGGAGACTGCCTGTTACCCAAATGCAGTAAGCCAAGGTAAGTTGCTAGCTAGCATTTTATTTTTTATTTTACCTTTATTTAACCAGGTAGGCAAGTTGAGAACAAGTTCTCATTTACAATTGCGACCTGGCCAAGATAAAGCAAAGCAGTTCGACAGATACAACGACACAGAGTTACACATGGAGTAAAACAAACATACAGTCAATAATACAGTATAAACAAGTCTATATACAATGTGAGCAAATGAGGTGAGAAGGGAGGTAAAGGCAAAAAAGGCCATGGTGGCAAAGTAAATACAATATAGCAAGTAAAACACTGGAATGGTAGTTTTGCAATGGAAGAATGTGAAAAGTAGAAATAAAAATAATGGGGTGCAAAGGAGCAAAATAAATACATTAAAATTAAATACAGTTGGGAAAGAGGTAGTTGTTTGGGCTAAATTATAGGTGGGCTATGTACAGGTGCAGTAATCTGTGAGCTGCTCTGACAGTTGGTGCTTAAAGCTAGTGAGGGAGATAAGTGTTTCCAGTTTCAGAGATTTTTGCAGTTCGTTCCAGTCATTGGCAGCAGAGAACTGGAAGGAGAGGCGGCCAAAGAAAGAATTGGTTTTGGGGGTGACTAGAGAGATATACCTGCTGGAGCGTGTGCTACAGGTGGGAGATGCTATGGTGACCAGCGAGCTGAGATAAGGGGGGACTTTACCTAGCAGGGTCTTGTAGATGACATGGAGCCAGTGGGTTTGGCGACGAGTATGAAGCGAGGGCCAGCCAACGAGAGCGTACAGGTCGCAATGGTGGGTAGTATATGGGGATTTGGTGATAAAGTGGATTGCACTGTGATAGACTGCATCCAATTTATTGAGAAGGGTATTGGAGGCTATTTTGTAAATGACATCGCCAAAGTCGAGGATTGGTAGGATGGTCAGTTTTACAAGGGTATGTTTGGCAGCATGAGTGAAGGATGCTTTGTTGCGAAATAGGAAGCCAATTCTAGATTTAACTTTGGATTGGAGATGTTTGATATGGGTCTGGAAGGAGAGTTTACAGTCTAACCAGACACCTAAGTATTTGTAGTTGTCCATGTATTCTAAGTCAGAGCCGTCCAGAGTAGTGATGTTGGACAGCCGGGTAGGTGCAGGTAGCGATCGGTTGAAGAGCATGCATTTAGTTTTACTTGTATTTAAGAGCAATTGGAGGCCACGGAAGGAGAGTTGTATGGCATTGAAGCTTGCCTGGAGGGTTGTTAACAGTGTCCAAAGAAGGGCCGGAAGTATACAGAATGGTGTCGTCTGCGTAGAGGTGGATCAGGGACTCACCAGCAGCAAGAGCGACCTCATTGATGTATACAGAGAAGAGAGTCGGTCCAAGAATTGAACCCTGTGGCACCCCCATAGAGACTGCCAGAGGTCCGGACAGCAGACCCTCCGATTTGACACACTGAACTCTATCAGAGAAGTAGTTGGTGAACAAGGCGAGGCAATCATTTGAGAAACCAAGGCTGTCGAGTCTGCCGATGAGGATGTGCTGATTGACAGAGTCGAAATGCCTTGGCCAGATCAATGAATACGGCTGCACAGTAATGTTTCTTATCGATGGCGGTTAAGATATCGTTTAGGACCTTGAGCGTGGCTGAGGTACACCCATGACCAGCTCTGAAACCAGATTCCATAGCAGAGAAGGTATGGTGAGATTCGAAATGGTCGGTAATCTGTTTGTTGACTTGGCTTTCGAAGACCTTAGAAAGGCACGGTAGGATAGATATAGGTCTGTAGCAGTTTGGGTCAAGAGTGTCCCCCCCTTTGAAGAGGGGGATGACCGCAGCTGCTTTCCAATCTTTGGGAATCTCAGACGACACGAAAGAGAGGTTGAACAGGCTAGTAATAGGGGTGGCAACAATTTCGGCAGATACATTTAGAAAGAAAGGGTCCAGATTGTCTAGCCCAGATGATTTGTAGGGGTCCAGATTTTGCAGCTCTTTCAGAACATCAGCTGAATGGATTTGGGAGAAGGAGAAATGGGGAAGGCTTGGGCGAGTTGCTGTTGGGGGTGCAGTGCTGTTGTCCGGGGTAGGAGTAGCCAGGTGGAAAGCATGGCCAGCCGTAGAAAAATGCTTATTGAAATTCTCAATTATGGTGGATTTATCAGTGGTGACAGTGTTTCCTATCTTCAGTGCAGTGGGCAGCTGGGAGGAGGTATTCTTATTCTCCATGGACTTTACAGTGTCCCAGAACTTTTTTGAGTTAGTGTTGCAGGAAGCAAATTTCTGCTTGAAAAAGCTAGCATTGGCTTTTCTAACTGCCTGTGTATAATGGTTTCTAGCTTCCCTGAACAGCTGCATTTCACGGGGGCTGTTCGATGCTAATGCAGAACGCCATAGGATGTTTTTGAGTTGGTTAAGGCCAGTCAGGTCTGGGGAGAACCAAGGGCTATATCTGTTCCTGGTTCTACATTTCTTGAATGGGGCATGTTTATTTAAGATGGTTAGGAAGGCATTTAAAAAATATCCAGGCATCCTCTACTGACGGGATGAGATCAATATCCTTCCAGGATACCCCGGCCAGGTCGATTAGAAAGGCCTGCTCGCAGAAGTGTTTCAGGGAGCGTTTTACAGTGATGAGTGGAGGTCGTTTGACCGCTGACCCATTACGGATGCAGGCAATGAGGCAGTGATCGCTGAGATCTTGGTTGAAGAGGGCAGAGGTGTATTTAGAGGGGAAGTTGGTTAGGATGATATCTATGAGGGTGGCCATGTTTAAGGCTTTGGGGAGGTACCTGGTAGGTTCATTGATAATTTGTGTGAGATTGAGGTCATCAAGTTTAGATTTTAGGATGGCTGGGGTGTTAAGCATGTTCCAGTTTAGGTCGCATTAAACTTATCTCATTAAAAACAATCAATCATAATCACTAGTTAACTACACATGGTTGATATTACTAGATATTATCTAGCGTGTCCTGCGTTGCATATAGTCTGACTGAGCATACACGTATCTAAGTATCTGACTGAGCGGTGGTAGGCAGAAGCAGGCGCGTAAACATGAATTCAAACAGCAGTCTTGTGCGTTTTGCCAGCAGCTCTTCGTTGTGCGTCAAGCATTGCGCTGTTTATGACTTCAAGCCTATCAACTCCCGAGATGAGGCTGGTGTAACCGAAGTGAAATGGCTGGCTGGTTAGCACACACTACTCGCTCTGAGCCTTGGGGTGGTTGTTTCCCTTGCTCTGCATGGGTAAAGCTGCTTCGATGTGGTGGCTGTTGTCGTTGTGTTCCTGGTTCGAGCCCAGGGAGGAGCGAGGAGAGGGACGGAAGCTATACTGTTACACTGGCAATACTAAAGTGACTATAAGAACATCCAATAGTCAAAAGGTATATGAAATACAAATGGTATAGAGGGAAATAGTCCTATAAATACTATATTAACTACAACCTAAAACTTCTTACCTGGGAATATTGAAGACTCATGTTAAAAGGAACCACCAGCTTTCATATGTTCTCATGTTCTGAGCAAGGAACTGAAATGTTAGCTTTTTTACATGGCACATATTGCACTTTTACTTTCTTCTCCAACACTTTGTTTTTGCATTATTTAAACCAAATTGAACATGTTTCATTATTTGCTTGAGGCTAAATAGATTTTATTGATGTATTATATTAAGTTATAATAAGTGTTCATTCAGTATTGTTGTAATTGTCATTATTACAAATACATTAAAACATTTTTTTTTAATGTTTGATTAATCGGCATCGGCTTTTTTGGTCTTCCAATAATCAGTACCGGTATCGGCGTTGAAAAATAATAATCGGTCGACCTCTACACTATACGTGTGTGCCTGCCTGTGTGTGTGTCCCTGTTCGTGTGTGTGTGTCCCTGTTCGTGTGTGTGTGTGTCCCTGTTCGTGTGTGTGTGTGTCCCTGTTCGTGTGTGTGTGTGTCCCTGTTCGTGTGTGTGTGGGTCCCTGTTCGTGTGTGTGTGGGTCCCTGTTCGTGTGTGTGTCCCTGTTCGTGTGTGTGTGTCCCTGTTCGTGTGTGTGTGTGTCCCTGTTCGTGTGTGTGTGTGTGTCCCTGTTCGTGTGTGTGTGTGTCCCTGTTCTTGTGTGTGTGTGTCCCTGTTCATGTGTGTGTGTGTCCCTCTTTGTGTGTGTGTGTGTCCCTCTTTGTGTGTGTGTGTCCCTGTTCTTCTGTGTGTTCGTTCGTGTGTGTCCGTTCGTGTGTGTGTCCGTTCGTGTGTGTGTCCGTTCGTGTGTGTGTCCGTTCGTGTGTGTGTCCGTTCGCGTGTTTGTCCGTTCGTGTGTTTGTCCGTTCGCGTGTGTCCGTTCGCGTGTGTGTGTCCGTTCGTGTGTGTCCGTTCGTGTGTGTGTCCGTTCGTGTGTGTCCGTTCGTGTGTGTCCGTTCGTGTGTGTGTGTGTGTCCGTTCGTGTGTGTGTGTCCGTTCGTGTGTGTGTGTCCGTACGTGTGTCCGTCCGTTCGTGTGTGTGTGTCCATCCGTTCGTGTGTGTGTGTGTGTGTCCCCGTTCGTGTGTGTGTGTGTCCGTTCGTGTGTGTGTGTGTCCGTTCGTGTGTGTGTCCGTTCGTGTGTGTGTGTGTGTCCGTTCGTGTGTGTCCGTTCGTGTGTGTGTGTCCGTTCGTGTGTGTGTGTTCGTGTGTGTGTGTGTGTTCGTGTGTGTGTTCGTGTCTGTTCGTGTGTGTGTCTGTTCGTGTGTGTGTCTGTTCGTGTGTGTGTGTGTGTCCGTTCGTGTGTGTGTGTGTGTGTCCGTTCGTGTGTGTGTGTGTGTGTGTCCGTTCGTGTGTGTGTGTGGCCGTTCGTGTGTGTGTGTGTCCGTTCGTGTGTGTGTGTGTGTCCGTTCGTGTGTGTGTGTGTGTCCGTTCGTGTGTGTGTGTGTCCGTTCGTGTGTGTGTGTCCGTTCATGTGTGTGTCTGTTCGTGTGTGTGTCTGTTCGTGTGTGTGTGTGTGTCTGTTCGTGTGTGTGTGTGTGTGTCTGTTCGTGTGTGTGTGTGTGTCCGTTCGTGTGTGTGTGTGTGTCCGTTCGTGTCTGTGTCCGTTCGTGTCTGTGTCCGTTCGTGTGTCTGTCTGTCCCTGTTCATGTGTGTGTCTGTTCATGTGTGTGTGTGTCCCTGTTCGTGTGTCCGTTTGTGTGTGTGTCCCTGTTCGTGTGTGTGTCCATGTTCGTGTGTGTGTCCCTGTTCGTGTGTGTTCGTGTGTGTGTGTGTGTTCGTGTGTGCGTGTGTGTCTGTTCGTGTGTGTGTCTGTTCGTGTGTGTGTCTGTTCGTGTGTGTGTCTGTTCGTGTGTGTGTGTGTGTGTCTGTTCGTGTGTGTGTGTCCGTTCGTGTGTGTCCGTTCGTGTGTGTGTCCGTTCGTGTGTGTGTGTGGCCGTTCGTGTGTGTGTGTCCGTTCGTGTGTGTGTGTCCGTTCGTGTGTGTGTGTCCGTTCGTGTGTGTGTGTGTGTGTCCGTTCGTGTGTGTGTGTGTGTGTGTCCGTCCGTGTGTGTGTGTGTGTCCGTTCGTGTGTGTGTGTGTGTCCGTTCGTGTGTGTGTGTGTGTCCGTTCGTGTGTGTGTCTGTTCGTGTGTGTGTCTGTTCGTGTGTGTGTCTGTTCGTGTGCGTGTGTGTGTCTGTTCGTGTGTGTGTGTGTGTGTCTGTTCGTGTGTGTGTGTGTGTGTCCGTTCGTGTGTGTGTGTGTGTCCGTTCGTGTGTGTGTCCATTCGTGTGTGTGTCCGTTCGTGTCTGTGTCCGTTCGTGTGTCTGTCTGTCCCTGTTCATGTGTGTGTCTGTTCATGTGTGTGTCTGTTCATGTGTGTGTCTGTTCATGTGTGTGTGTGTCCCTGTTCGTGTGTCCGTTTGTGTGTGTGTCCCTGTTCGTGTGTGTGTCCCTGTTCGTGTGTGTGTTCGTGTGTGTCCCTGTTCGTGTGTGTGTCCCTGTTCGTGTGTGTGTCCCTGTTCGTGTGTGTGTCCCTGTTCGTGTGTGTGTCCCTGTTCGTGTGTGTGTCCCTGTTCGTGTGTGTGTCCCTGTTCGTGTGTGTGTCCCTGTTCGTGTGTGTGTCCCTGTTCGTGTGTGTCCCTGTTCATGTGTGTGTGTCCCTGTTCATGTGTGGGTGTGTGTCCTTGTTCATGTGTGTGTGTGTGTCCCTGTTCATGTGTGTGTCCCTGTTCATGTGTGTGTGTGTGTCCCTGTTCATGTGTGTGTGTGTCCCTGTTCGTGTGTGTGTGTCCCTCTTCGTGTATGTGTGTGTGTCCCTGTTCATGTGTGTGTCCCTCTTTGTGTGTGTGTGTGTGTCCCTGTTCTTCTGTGTGTCCGTTCGTGTGTGTGTGTGTCCGTTCGTGTGTGTGTGTGTGTGTGTCCGTTCGTGTGTGTGTGTGTGTGTCCGTTCGTGTGTGTGTCCGTTCGTGTGGGTGTCCGTTCGTGTGTGTGTGTGTGTGTCCGTTCGTGTGTGTGTCCGTTCGTGTGTGTGTGTGTCCGTTCGTGTGTGTGTGTGTCCGTTCGTGTGTGTGTGTCCGTTCGTGTGTGTGTCCGTTTGTGTCCGTTCGTGTGTTTGTGTCCGTTCGTGTGTGTGTCCGTTCGTGTGTGTGTCCGTGTGTGTGTCCGTCCGTCCGTGTGTCCGTCCGTCCGTGTGTGTGTCCGTCCGTCCGTGTGTGTGTCCGTTCGTGTGTGTGTGTGTCCGTCCGTGTGTGTGTGTGTTCGTTCGTGTGTGTTCGTTCGTGTGTGTGTCCGTTCGTGTGTGTGTCTCTCTTCGTGTATGTGTGAGTCCCTGTTCATGTGTGTGTGTCCCTGTTCATGTGTGTGTGTGTGTGTGTGTCCCTCTTTGTGTGTGTGTGTGTCCCTGTTCTTCTGTGTGTGTGTGTGTGTCCCTCTTTGTGTGTGTGTGTGTCCCTGTTCTTCTGTGTGTGTGTGTGTGTGTCCGTTCGTGTGTGTGTCCGTTCGTGTGTGTGTGTGTGTGTCCGTTCGTGTGTGTGTCCGTTCGTGTGTGTGTGTGTCCGTGTGTGTGTCCGTTCGTGTGTGTGTCTGTGTCCGTTCGTTTGTGTGTCTGTGTCCGTTCGTGTGTGTGTCTGTGTCCGTTCGTGTGTGTGTCCGTTCGTGTGTGTGTCTGTGTCCGTTCGTGTGTGTGTCCGTTCGTGTGTGTGTCTGTGTCCGTTCGTGTGTGTGTGTGTCCGTTCGTGTGTGTGTGTCCGTTCGTGTGTGTGTGTCCGTTCATGTGGGTGGGTCCACATGCATTTGGAGCTGACTTCAGCTCGACAACGACAAGTGTAGTGGTAAGTAGCCATCATTAAAGAACTATCAATTGTCCTTTGAAGGATGGTCCTATGTCTCTCCTCTGGCTCAGATGATGCTCTATTGGGTTAGCATCGAGCACCAGCCTAGTTAATGGCCAACTGTGGCGAACTCTGTGGCTGAATGCGATTCACAGGAATCACTTTCCCAGAATCAAAATAACTTTAGCTGTACAGCGCCATCAAGCAGGGCATCAATCATGTCCTATGTAGTTGAGGCTGTGTTGTTTCTGTCTTCAGAGCACCATACACGAACGGACACACACACACGAACGAACACACAGAAGAACAGGGACACACACACACACACACACACACAAAGAGGGACAAACACACACATGAACAGGGACACACACACACATGAACAGGGACACACGCACACACACACATACACGAAGAGGGACACACACACACATGAACAGGGACACACACACACATGAACAGGGACACACACACACACGAACAGGGACACACACACACGAACAGGGACACACACACACATGAACAGACACACACACACACATGAGCTGTTAGTCTGGGAAATGGCTCTGCAGGCCTTTTCTCTCTTTCTATATACTCTGGATGACGAAAGCACTGCATATGTCTCTGTGTGTGTGTACGCATCTCTGCACATCTGTGACGTACCACCGCCACAAAGTGGCCCATCCAGCCGATCCTCCCCCCATGGGAGATTACCCATGGTGCAGTGCGGTGCTTTTGTGTCCGTCGGGCCGGTGACCTCATAGCGGGCGCCCAGGGCTGAGTATGGCAGACGCGATGTGTCCTGGCATGTTGCTGAAAGTGTGATTCTCTCCGAGCTGGCTGGGAGCCCCCACAACAACTGGGAAGCTGCTGCTATGGAGGGCACTCTCCCTCTCTTTCTTTCTATATCTCTCTTCATCTATGTTTTTAATCTCTCTGGCTCTCCTCTCTCTTGTCTGTCCCTCTAGCCTCTCTATCGCTTTCTCTACCTCTCTATCGCTTTCTCTTCCTCTCTATCGCTTTCTCTTCCTCTCTATCGCTTTCTCTACCTCTCTATCGCTTTCTCTACCTCTCTATCGCTTTCTCTTCCTCTCTATCGCTTTCTCTTCCTCTCTATCGCTTTCTCTTCCTCTCTATCGCTTTCTCTTCCTCTCTATCGCTTTCTCTACCTCTCTATCGCATTCTCTTCTTCTCTATCGCTTTCTCTACCTCTCTATCGCTTTCTCTACCTCTCTATCGCTTTCTCTTCCTCTCTATCGCTTTCTCTTCCTCTCTATCGCTTTCTCTACCTCTCTATCGCTTTCTCTACCTCTCTATCGCTTTCTCTACCTCTCTATCACTTTCTCTCCCTCTCTATCACTTTCTCTCCCTCTCTATCGCTTTCTCTCCCTCTCTATCACTTTCTCTACCTGTCTATCGCTTTCTCTCCCTCTCTATCACTTTCTCTCCCCCTCTATCGCTTTCTCTTCCTCTCTATCGCTTTCTCTTCCTCCATTTCTTTCCTCTCTCTTGTCTGTCTCATTTTGCTCAATCTCCTTTTATATAATTCCCTATTTCTCGTTCTCACATTTTAATGTTTTCTCCATCTCTTTCTCTCACTCAGTTATTATTGTCGTCTAGCTTTTTACATCAATAATATTCTATTATAATATCAAACTTCAGATCTTCAACATGTCTTTCCATCCTAATCAAATCGTCCGGCCTAAATTACTGCCCGGTCATTTGCATATAACCATAGAGCAGATCGTATTTGGTCATAATTTCCACATTTACTGTGCTATCATACTATATGGCTTAAATAAATCTCCCATTTTTCCTGTCATTAATATTATTTCTTCTTTCCTCTGTGTGGACAGTCCAAACATTCACCTATTAAACCATGGGTCATTAAGGCTTAAACATGTCCTCTACTCTCCAATGGTGTCCCATATTAATTCCACAGGCCCAGTGTGTCTGTTTGTGTGTGTGTCTGCCTCAAGGGGCATCACGTCCACCTACCTCACTCCAAACTCACGTTTCTACTACCCAATCATTCTGTGACCTAAATCCTGTGTGTGTGTGTGCGTGCGTGTGGTGAGAAACATAGAGAGGTCATTCCCTCAAGGTCTTCCCTCTCCTCTCTCTTACTGTACTCTCCCCTCTCTTACTGTACTCTCCCCTCTCTCTCCCTCCCTCTGTCCCAGCCTCCCTCTGTCCCAGCCTTCCTCTGAGTTTTCCATGGTACTCTGTGTCCCTCTGTGCCTGGAACATGCACCTTTTAACCCACATTCCAATTGAATCTAAATGAAAAGGAATGAATCGAGGTGGGGTTCTACAATCTTTTGGTCTACAGTTGTTTTGTGGCTGCGTCATCTTGGTTTTTGGAGCAAAATGACAAAAGTAGACTGACTGCCTGAGTGTCTTGACACTGCTGTTATCAGATAGGAGGTTTGTGGAAGTTTGTGTTGACACTGCTGTTGTCGTCAGATAGGAAGTTTGTGGTTATCTCTAGCTATTATATCAGGGCTCTGCTGAGGAGAGAGAGGATTGTGAGTTAGCCCTCTAAGTCGGTGCACATTTAGTTTTTTGCCCAAGCACTACACAGCTGATTCAGATAACCTTCTTATCATCATGCTGGGATCATTTGAAACAGCTGTGTAGTGCTAGGGCAAAAACCACAACGTGTTCCCAGGGGGGCCCCAGGACCCAGTTTGAGAACCCCTGGTCTAAGAGACTTCAGTTAAACTGGCTCTCCCTTTCTCCATCTCTTTCTCAATAACCCTCTATCTCTCTCTCTGTCTCTCTCTTTGTTGATATCCCTCCATATCTCTCTCTCTGTCTCTCTTTGTTGATATCCCTCCATCTCTCTCTGTCTCTCTTTGTTGATATCCCTCCATCTCTCTCTGTCTCTCTTTGTTGATATCCCTCCATATCTCTCTCTCGGTCTCTCTTTGTTGATATCCCTCCATCTCTCTCTCTCTCTGTCTCTCTTTGTTGATATCCCTCCATCTCTCTCTCTCTGTCTCTCTTTGTTGATATCCCTCCATATCTCTCTCTCTGTCTCTCTTTGTTGATATCCCTCCATCTCTCTCTGTCTCTCTTTGTTGATATCCCTCCATCTCTCTCTGTCTCTCTTTGTTGATATCCCTCCATCTCTCTCTCTCTCTTTGTTGATATCCCTCCATATCTCTCTCTCTGTCTCTCTTTGTTGATATCCCTCCATCTCTCTCTGTCTCTCTTTGTTGATATCCCTCCATATCTCTCTCTGTCTCTCTTTGTTGATATCCCTCCATCTCTCTCTCTCTCTTTGTTGATATCCCTCCATATCTCTCTCTCTGTCTCTCTTTGTTGATATCCCTCCATCTCTCTCTGTCTCTCTTTGTTGATATCCCTCCATATCTCTCTCTGTCTCTCTTTGTTGATATCCCTCCATATCTCTCTCCTCTTTCAGACCCAGTCTTTGAATATTTGGGCTTACAGCAATGGTCTATGTTGTAGTTAAGTGATTCTTTGATTCTGTTGAGGATGCATCACATCCAAGCTCTGCATAGTGCAATAAAGGCCTGTTAAAACCTGCCTCCTCTCTCTCTCTCTCTCTCTCTCTCTCTGCCTCTCTCTCTCTGCCTCTCTCTCTCTGCCTCTCTCTCTCTCTGCCTCTCTCTCTCTCTGCCTCTCTCTCTCTCTGCCTCTCTCTCTCTCTGCCTCTCTCTCTCTCTACCTCTCTCTCTCTCTACCTCTCTCTCTCTCTACTTCTCGACCTCCACAGAGAGAGATAGTGCCATCCACGCGCCTGGCTGTCATTCCCCCGGCCTTCAGCACTCGGGCCCTGGCTGCACAAGCCACTGAGTACGCCTTCGCCTACATCCAGGTCCCACAAGACGTAAGTTTTGTACACACAGACACATACATACAGTGGCTTGCGAAAGTATTCACCCCCCCTTAGCATTTTTCCTATTTTGTTGCCTTACAACCTGGAATTAAAATAGATTGTTTCAGTTTCAACTGTTCTGCCTTATTATTATTTGACCATGCTGGTCATTTTTGAACATCTTGGCCATGTTCTGTTATAATCTCCACCCGGCACAGCCAGAAGAGGACTGGCCATCCCACATAGCCTGGTTCCTCTCTAGGTTTTTTCCTAGGTTTTGGCCTTTCTAGGGAGTTTTTCCTAGCCACCGTGCTTCTACACCTGCATTGCTTGCTGTTTGGGGTTTTTGGCCAGTTTGAGATATCAGCTGATGTATGAAGGGCTATATAAATACATTTGATTTGAAAAAATACATTTGATTTGATTAGATTTTTTGGGAGGTTTGTATCATTTGATTTACACAGCATGCCTACCACTTGAAGATGCAACATATTTTGTATTATGAAACAAACAAGAAATAAGACAAAAAAGAATGTGCATAACTACCCCCCCCTCCAAAGGCAATACTTTGTAGAGCCACCCTTTGCAGAAATTACAGCTGCAAGTCTCTTATGTGTCTATAAGCTTGGCACATCTAGCCACTGGGATGTTTGCCCATTCTTCAAGGCAAAACTGCTCCAGCTCCTTCAAGTTGAATGGGTTCTGCTGGTGTACAGCAATCTTTAAGTCATACCACAGACTCTCAATTGGATTGAGGTCTGGGCTTTGACTAGGCCATTCCAAGACATTTAAATGTTTCCCCTTAAACTACTCGAGTGTTGCTTTAGCACTATGCTTAGGGTCATTGTCCTGCTAGAAGGTGAACCTCCGTCCCAGTCTCAAATCTCTGGAAGACTGAAACAGGTTTCCCTCAAGAATTTCCCTGTATTTAGTGCCATCCAGCATTCCTTCAGTTCTGACCAGTTTCCCAGTCCCTGCCAATGAAAAACATCCCCACAGCATGATGCTGCCACCACCACTGTGGGGATGGTGTTCTTGGGGTGATGAGGTGTTGGGTTTGCGCCAGAAATTGCATTTTCCTTGATGGTCAAAAAGCTACATTTTAGTCAAATCTGACCAGAATACCTTCTTCCATATGTTTAGGGAGTCTCCCACATGCCTTTTTGTGATCACCAAACGTGTTTGCATATTTTCTTCTTTAAGCAATGACCTTTTTCTGGCCACTCTTCCATAAAGCCCAGCTCTGTGGAGTGTACGGCTTAAAGTGGTCCTATGGAGAAATACTCCAATCTCCGCTGTAGAGATGGCAGCTACTTCAGGGTTATCTTTGGTCTCTTTGTTGCCTCTCTGATTAATGCCCTCCTTGCCTGGTCCATGAGTTTTGGTGGGCGGCCCTCTCTTGGCAGGTTTGTTGTGGTCCCATATTCTTTCCATTTTTTAATAATGGATTTAATGGTGCTCTGTGGGATGTTCAAAGTTTCTGATATTTCTTTATAACCCAACCCTTATCGGTACTTCTCCACAACTTTGTCCCTGACCTGTTTGGAGAGCTTCTTGGTCTTCATGGTGCCGCTTGCATGGTGGTGCCCCTTGCTTAGTGGTGTTGCAGACTCTGGGGCCTTTCAGAACAGGTGTATATACTTTATTTGACTAATTATGTGACTTCTGAAGGTAATTGGTTGCACCAGATCTTATTTAGGGGCTTCATAGCGAAGGGTTGAATACATATGAACGCACCACTTTTCCTTCTTTTTTCTTGTATAATGTTTTGAAACAAGTAATTTTTTTCACTTCACCTATTTGGACTATTTTGTGTGTTGTCCATTACATGAAATACAAATACAAATCTATTTCAATTACAGGTTGTAATGCAACTTAACAGGAAAAATGCCGAGGGGGATGAATACTTTTGCAAGGCACTGTACATACACATATACATACACACATACATACACACATACATATATGAAGTGTGTGTGTGTATGAGTATACACAACATTAGGAACACCTTCCTAATATTGAGTTGCACCACCTTTTGCCCTCAGAACAGACTCAATTCATGTGGTAATGGACTCTACAGGGTGTCGAAAGCGTTCCACAGGGATGCTGGCCCATGTTGACTCCAATACTTCCCACAGTTGTGTCAAGTTGGCTTGATGTCCTTTGGGCGGTAAAACATTATTTTTACACACGGGAAACTGTTGAGCGTGGAAAAAAACAGAGTTGCAGTTCTTGACACAAACATAGGTGTGCCTGGCACCAACCATACCGTATTCGAAGGCACTTAAATCTTTTGCCTTGCCCATTCACTCTCTGAATGGCACACATACACAATTCATGTCTCAAGGCCTAAAATCCATCTTTAACCTGTCTCCTCCCCTTCATCTACACTGATTGAAGTGGATTTAACAGGTGACCTCAATAAGGGATCATAGCTTTCAGCTGGATTGACCTGGTCAGTCTGTGTCATGGAAAGAGCAGGTGTTCTTCATGTTTTTTATACACTGGGTGGTTCGAGTTCTGAATGCTGATTTGGCTGACAGCCGTAGTATGTCAGACCATATACCACGGTATGACAAAACATTTATTTTTGCAGCTCTAATTATGCTGGTAACCAGTTTATAATAGAAATAAGGCACCTCAGAGTCTGATATATGGCCAATATACAACGGCTAAGTTCTGTATCCATGCGTTGCGTTGTGCCTAAGAACAGCCCTTAGCCATGCTTTATTAGCCATACAGAGGGGCAAAAAAGTATTTAGTCAGCCACCAATTGTGCAAGTTCTCCCACTTAAAAAGATGAGAGAGGCCTGTAATTTTCATCATAGGTACACTTCAACTATGACAGACAAAATGAGAAAAAAATATCCAGAAAATCACATTGAACTGCAATAGGTAAGCAGCTTGGTTTGAAGAAATCAACTGTGGGAGCAATTATTAGGAAATGGAAGACATACAAGACCACTGATAATCTCCCTTGATCTGGGGCTCCACTCAAGATCTCACCCTGTGGGGTCAAAATGATCACAAGAACGGTGAGCAAAAATCCCAGAACCACACGGGGGGACCTAGTGAATGACCTGCAGAGAGCTGGGACCAAAGTAACAAAGCCTACCATCAGTAACACACTACGCCGCCAGGGACTCAAATCCTGCAGTGCCAGACGTGTCCCCCTGCTTAAGCCAGTACATGTCCAGGCCCGTCTGAAGTTTGCTAGAGAGCATTTGGATGATCCAGAAGAAGATTGGGAGAATGTCATATGGTCAGATGAAACCAAAATATAACTTTTTGGTAAAAACTCAACTCGTCGTGTTTGGAGGACAAAGAATGCTGAGTTGCATCCAAAGAACACCATACCTACTGTGAAGCATGGGGTTGGAAACATCATGCTTTGGGGCTGTTTTTCTGCAAAGGGGCCAGGACGACTGATCCGTGTAAAGGAAAGAATGAATGGGGCCATGTATCGTGAGATTTTGAGTGAAAACCTCATTCCATCAGCAAGGGCATTGAAGATGAAACGTGGCTGGGTCTTTCAGCATGACAATGATCCCAAACACACCACCCGGGCAACGAAGGAGTGGCTTTGTAAGAAGCATTTCAAGGTCCTGGAGTGGCCTAGCCAGTCTCCAGATCTCAACCCCATAGAAAATCTTTGGAGGGAGTTGAAAGTCCGTGTTGCCCAGAAACAGCCCCAAAACATCACTGCTCTAGAGGAGATCTGCATGGAGGAATGGGCCAAAATACCAGCAACAGTGTGAAACCTTGTGAAGACTTACAGAAAATGTTTGACCTCTGTCATTGGCAACAAAGGCTATATAACAAAGTATTGAGAAACTTTTGTTATTGACCAAATACTTATTTTCCACCATAATTTGCAAATTAATTAATTAAAAATCCTACAATGTGATTTTCTGGATTTTCTTTTCTCATTTTGTCTGTCATAGTTGAAGTGTACTTATGATGAAAATTACAGGCCTCATCTTTTTAAGTGGGAGAACTTGCACAATTGGTGGCTGACTAAATACTTTTTTGCCCCACTGTATACCACACCCCCTCGGGCCTTATGGCTTAAGTATGAGCAGTGTATATACATATATATATATATATATATATATATATACACGCACACACTAATAACCGGGCAGAGTGTGTTTGAGAGCCCTAGTCTTTAATCACTCTAGGTCTGTACTTGTGTATCTGGGTGTGTCTGACTCAACACTCTGTGTTTTTACTATGTCAAGCACTCTGACGTGCTTTAGTGTTATAGCAGTGTTGTAACTATTAAAACCCTGGATTTCTCAGAAGCCCGTAATGATCTGAGTGGGGATCACATAGCTAAGATCAAAACACATGGTTTGTCTGAGTGGGGATCACATAGCTAAGATCAAAACACATGGTTTGTCTGAGTGGGGATCACATAGCTAAGATCAAAACACATGGTTTGCCTGAGTGGGGATCACATACATTACTTTGCAGACAGAGTTCAGTGTGTCAAATCGGAGGGCATGCTGTCCGGTCCTCTGGCAGTCTCTATGGGGGTGCCACAGGGTTCAATTCTCGGGCCGACTCTTTTCTCTGTATATATCAATGATGTTGCTCTTGCTGCGGGCGATTCCCTGATCCACCTCTACGCAGACGACACCATTCTATATACTTTCGGCCCGTCTTTGGACACTGTGCTATCTAACCTCCAAACAAGCTTCAATGCCATACAACACTCCTTCCGTGGCCTCCAACTGCTCTTAAACGCTAGTAAAACCAAATGCATGCTTTTCAACCGGTCGCTGCCTGCACCTGCATGCCCGACTAGCATCACCACCCTGGATGGTTCCGACCTAGAATATGTGGACGTCTATAAGTACCTAGGTGTCTGGCTAGACTGCAAACTCTCCTTCCAGACTCATATCAAACATCTCCAATCGAAAATCAAATCAAGAGTCGGCTTTCTATTCCGCAACAAAGCCTCCTTCACTCAAGCCGCCAAGCTTACCCTAGTAAAACTGACTATCCTACCGATCCTCGACTTCGGCGATGTCATCTACAAAATGGCTTCCAACACTCTACTCAGCAAACTGGATGCAGTCTATCACAGTGCCATCCGTTTTGTCACTAAAGCACCTTATACCACCCACCACTGCGACTTGTATGCTCTAGTCGGCTGGCCCTCGCTACATATTCGTCGCCAGACCCACTGGCTCCAGGTCATCTACAAGTCTATGCTAGGTAAAGCTCCGCCTTATCCCAGCTCACTGGTCACGATGGCAACACCCATCCGTAGCACGCGCTCCAGCAGGTGTATCTCACTGATCATCCCTAAAGCCAACACCTCATTTGGCCGCCTTTCGTTCCAGTACTCTGCTGCCTGTGACTGGAACGAATTGCAAAAATCGCTGAAGTTGGAGACTTTTATCTCCCTCACCAACTTCAAACATCAGCTATCTGAGCAGCTAACCGATCGCTGCAGCTGTACATAGTCTATTGGTAAATAGCCCACCCTTTTCACCTACCTCATCCCCATACTGTTTTTATTTATTTACTTTTCTGCTCTTCTGCACACCAATATCTCTACCTGTACATGACCATCTGATCTTTTATCACTCCAGTGTTAATCTGCAAAATTGTAATTATTTGCCTACCTCCTCATGCCTTTTGCACACATTGTATATAGACCCCCCCTTTGTTTTCTACTGTGTTATTGACTTGTTAATTGTTTACTCCATGTGTAACTCTTTGTTGTATGCTCACACTGCTATGCTTTATCTTGGCCAGGTCGCAGTTGCAAATGAGAACTTGTTCTCAACTAGCCTACCTGGTTAAATAAAGGTGAAATAAAAAAATAAAAAAATAAACATAGCTAAGATCAAAACACATGGTTTGCCTGAGTGGGGATCACATAGCTAAGATCAAAACACATGGTTTGTTCTGAACTGAAACGGTGTGTTTTTACATCTGTCTAAGCTTAGTGTGTGTCCTAGCCTAGGATGTCTATTTTTGTGATTCTGTTCGTGTGTGTGTGCCCGATCGTGTGTGTGTGTGTCTGTCTGTGTGTGTGTGCGTCTGTCTGTTTTTGTGTGTGTGTGTGCGTCTATCTGTTTTTGTGTGTGTGTGTGTGTCTGTCCATGCGTGTGTTTGTAATGTGTGTGTCCTTACCCAATATGTATATTTGTTTGTTTTCGAGTGTGTGTCTGGGTTCAAGGTGTGTGTGCTGTCCCCTCTCCACTGAGTCAGTGTGAAGCTGCAGCAGGGTGATGTGGGCCATCTGTCTGCCCAGGCCTCAGCCTCACCTCCACTCTCTACAGCTGACACAGCTCTCTACCTCTCTCTACCTCGCTCCCCCCCTTTTTCTCTCTCCACCTTTGTCTTTCTACCGCTCTTTCATTTGATCTGTCTCTTTCACCATTTCCCTTTCTTTATCTACCTCCCTCTTTCTGGCTCTTATTTCTCTCTCTCTGTCTCTCTCTGCCTCTGTTGGCTCTTGTTTGGTTCCTGTTTGGTTCCTGTTTTCTTTATTCTATTCAATTCAAGGGGCTTTATTGGAATGGGAAAATATGTTTACATTGCCAAAGCAAATGTTTTCTTTATCTCAGGGGTACTTACCCATCTTCTTTATATCCTCTCTCTCTCAGCTAATATTTCTCTCCTCTCTTCTGTTCCTAAATCTCTGGTCAGATCTCTCTCTCTCAATCTCTCTTACGCTCTCTCTCTCCCTCTCAATCGCTCTTGCATTTCTCTCCCTCTCAATCTCTTGCTCTCTCTCTCCCTCTCAATCTCTCTCCTTCTCAATCTCTCTCCTTCTCAATCTCTCTTGCTCTCCCTCTCTCTCGCTTTCTCTCTCCCTCTCAATCTCTTGCTCTCTCTCTCTCTCTCTCTTGCTCTCTCTCTCTTGCTCTCTCCCTCTCTCTCGCTTTCTCTCTCCCTCTCAATCTCTCTTGCTCTCTCCCTCTCCCTCTCAATCTCTCTTGCTCTCTCCCTCTCAATTTTTCTTGCTCTGTTTTTGTGTGTGTGTGTGTGTCTGTCCATGCGTGTGTTTGTAATGTGTGTGTCCTTACCCAATATGTATATTTGTTTGTTTTCGAGTGTGTGTCTGGGTTCAAGGTGTGTGTGCTGTCCCCTCTCCACTGAGTCAGTGTGAAGCTGCAGCAGGGTGATGTGGGCCATCTGTCTGCCCAGGCCTCAGCCTCACCTCCACTCTCTACAGCTGACACAGCTCTCTACCTCTCTCTACCTCGCTCCCCCCCTTTTTCTCTCTCCACCTTTGTCTTTCTACCGCTCTTTCATTTGATCTGTCTCTTTCACCATTTCCCTTTCTTTATCTACCTCCCTCTTTCTGGCTCTTATTTCTCTCTCTCTGTCTCTCTCTGCCTCTGTTGGCTCTTGTTTGGTTCCTGTTTGGTTCCTGTTTTCTTTATTCTATTCAATTCAAGGGGCTTTATTGGAATGGGAAAATATGTTTACATTGCCAAAGCAAATGTTTTCTTTATCTCAGGGGTACTTACCCATCTTCTTTATATCCTCTCTCTCTCAGCTAATATTTCTCTCCTCTCTTCTGTTCCTAAATCTCTGGTCAGATCTCTCTCTCTCAATCTCTCTTACGCTCTCTCTCTCCCTCTCAATCGCTCTTGCATTTCTCTCCCTCTCAATCTCTTGCTCTCTCTCTCCCTCTCAATCTCTCTCCTTCTCAATCTCTCTCCTTCTCAATCTCTCTTGCTCTCCCTCTCTCTCGCTTTCTCTCCCTCTCAATCTCTTGCTCTCTCTCTCTCTTGCTCTCTCTCTCTTGCTCTCTCCCTCTCTCTCGCTTTCTCTCTCCCTCTCAATCTCTCTTGCTCTCTCCCTCTCCCTCTCAATCTCTCTTGCTCTCTCCCTCTCAATTTTTCTTGCTCTGTTTTTTTCCTCTACCCTCTCTCCCCCTCTCTCTGGACCTGTTACTAGTGGTGACAGCATTTCTCCCCAGATGTCCTCTCTGCCCTGCCACCTGGAGTAGAGAGGGTGCTGCCTGGTCTCTCACTCACCTGCTGTGACTCAAACTGGCCAGTGGCCACACAGACAGAAACACACACACACTGTCCGTCAGTCATTCACTTAGACACATATTCATATTAATACATGCATATACGTTAACATGTAATACATTCTCCTCTGTTAGCATATATAGTTTAATGCATAGTTATGACCATCCACACACTGGTCCATTTCAGGTGCATGCTAGTACTAACCTTGTTACAGTGTCCTGTCCCACTCAGCAGAAGGCCCTGTTAGTGTCCTGTCCCACTCAGCAGAAGGCCCTCATTCATATTGCATATCCCCACCCTGTCCCCTTGGCTCTCTCTTTCTCGCCCAGTCCACTTGGCTCTCTTTCTCCCTCTATCCGTCTCTCTCGCCCTGAGCTCCCCCGCGGAGTGTGAGACAAGCTGACCACAGGAAGAAGAAGAAACAAAAAGCCCCTCAGTTTTCCCCCTTGAACACTCAGCATCCCTCTCCACACATACACACACAGAGACACACACCACATTCACACCCCAAGGGCAGCTTGCTCGGGGGTTGCCATGGAGACAGGACCAGTGCAAGGAGGAAGGAGAGCAAGCGAGAGGGACAGAGCAATGATGAATAGGGGATGTTGGGGTGTACTCAATTGATCCCTGTTTTTTAAAGCCACGCGGGGCGTGTCTTATTGCTCCTCAATACTCCTAATTGGCTTCCTTGTCTCGCTCTCTGAGCACAATATGAGTCCCTTTTATTAGAGGACTAAAGATTTCAGGATAAACTGTTCCGGCTCAACAGCCTCCAGCAGGGTGACCTAAACCCTTGACCTCCCCTCTCCTCCTCTTCCACCCCCGTTAGGAGGATGCGCGTGCTGACGTGGTGGACAGCCTGGTGCGGGACATCCAGAACACCCAGTGTCTCCTCAACGTGGAGCACAGCGGCGTCACCTGCCCCCACGTCACACTGCAGTTCGCCGACTCCAAGGACGACGTGGGCCTCAGCCTGGTCAAGGAGGGCATGGTCATGGTGGACGTGCGGAAAGAGAAGCACCTGCAGAAAATGGTAGGAAAATTGCCACCTTGGCGGAATTCGAAGAGTGAAATGAAAGTTATGTTTACCTTAAGTTTTCAGTTTTTTAATGACTTTGTCAGGGCACTATGGCCAAAACAGATGTGTTTTATGTACCAGTGCTAGCATTGGGCCAAATGTATTGGCGTTAGTTGAGAAAAGGTTACGCTGACATGTGCAAGACGTTTTCAGGTCATAGTGACTTTGTCAGGGCCAAAACATGATACTGGGTGACAGTGTATGTGACTGGCTGGCTGTGAAGGGTATAGTCTATTTCAACAAGGCTGTTAGCCTCACGCTACCATGCGAACAGGTCAGTGTTTTTGTTATGAATAAGTGCTAGCATGTGGCTAAATGCTGACATGTTTAGTAATCCAAAATGAAGACCGATCGGAAGCGATGCATCTCTCGGTACGTCTAGCACTCAGCAGGACAGGCCCCTCTGACGGCGGCCATTTTGTAATGTCATGAAGTGCAGCTCGTTTGCCTTCCCTCATTATGCTAATTCAGCTGGCAGACTCAAAGCCTCTCTGTAAATTAAAGATAAAGGCACAAAACTGAAATATTTATTCCTGGCGCAATTACCGCTCCTACACGCCCCGACATTACTCCACTCTGTCATTTAGGTACAAATTGGCACACACGTTCACACACAAAGACACAGAAATGGGCTCACCGGTCAGAATACAAACACTCATAAACATATGAATGCACACCCACATAGAATGTTAGACTTAATCACCCTCGTTTCCCTATACCACCACTAAAGTTTTACAACCCATTGAAAGACACTTAGTCAGCCCACGTCAGTCAATAAGTAACTGTATAGTGTGTATTTGTCGCCAAGGAGCTCACCTTTGACCTCTTTGGGCCACTGAGACTGTAAACAGTATTGTGTTGAAATGACCCACTGGAACAGAGTCAGAGCAGTGATTAAAACCCAGCTGTCCACTGAAACAGGCTAATAGAGCCATGCAGTCTGAACCCTGCTGTCCACTGAAACGGGCTTATAGAGCCATGCAGTCTGAACTCTGCTGTCCACTGAAACGGGCTAATAGAGCCGTGCAGTCTGAACCCTGCTGTCCACTGAAACAGGCTAATAGAGCCATGCAGTCTGAACCCTGCTGTCCACTGAAACAGGCTGATAGAGCCGTGCAGTCTGAACCCTGCTGTCCACTGAAACAGGCTAATAGAGACGTACAGTCTGAACCCTGCTGTCCACTGAAACAGGCTAATAGAGCTGTGCAGTCTGAACCCTGCTGTCCACTGAAACAGGCTAATAGAGCCGAGCAGTCTGAACCCTGCTGTCCACTGAAACGGGCTAATAGAGCCATGCAGTCTGAACCCTGCTGTCCACTGAAACAGGCTGATAGAGCCATGCAGTCTGAACCCTGCTGTCCACTGAAACAGGCTGATAGAGCCGTGCAGTCTGAACCCTGCTGTCCACTGAAACAGGCTGATAGAGCCGTGCAGTCTGAACCCTGCTGTCCACTGAAACAGGCTGATAGAGCCGTGCAGTCTGAACCCTGCTGTCCACTGAAACAGGCTGATAGAGCCGTGCAGTCTGAACCCTGCTGTCCACTGAAACAGGCTGATAGAGCCGTGCAGTCTGAACCCTGCTGTCCACTGAAACAGGCTGATAGAGCCGTGCAGTCTGAACCCTGCTGTCCACTGAAACAGGCTGATAGAGCCGTGCAGTCTGAACCCTGCTGTCCACTGAAACAGGCTGATAGAGCCGTGCAGTCTGAACCCTGCTGTCCACTGAAACAGGCTGATAGAGCCGTGCAGTCTGAACCCTGCTGTCCACTGAAACAGGCTGATAGAGCCATGCAGTCTGTCAGGCCTGTTTGTCTTATGCTGGTCATGTCCCCTGTGCTGCTCCCTCTGAAACGATGCAGCCTGTTCGGACTGGGATGTGAAGGCTCTGGGCGCATCTCTTTCATTGATATAGTCTAAAGTGGAATAGTTTTAATAGTCTAAAAGAGGGGAGGGCTAGACAGGTGAAAGCACCCTGAAGGCCTTCTACCTTATCACTTTAAAGTCCCCCTGGCAAACAAAGCTCCTCTGTCAGCTAAAGACTGACCACTAACTGAGCTCAGCTTCCATTTCCTCAAAGCTGGAATGCTTAGTGGTGAAACTCCCACGTCCGTTTGTGATATTACAACAACGAACACAGTTTTTTCCCACCTGACATCATTGTATTCCAGATGACAAATTTATGTTCTCAGGCGCTGGTCTTGTTTCATAGAGGAGAGCAGGATTTGTTAGATTTATTTGAAGGGAAACTCTGTTTGTTTTGTGGATATGCCCTGTAGCAAATGGACAACACACTTAAGCATTGTCCTTGCAATAAAGATAGACAATATAAGTATAATCATAAATGTATTTCCCTGCTGCTATTATTATTGTTGGAGAGAAAAAGAGGGAGGTCGATAGAGAGAGGAGAGAACGACAGAGAATGGGGGATGGATAAATAGAGAGAGGGATAGATATAGAGAGATATAATAATGGAGAGTGTGAGGGGGATAGAGAGAGGAGAGAACAACAGAGAATGGGGATGGATAAATAGAGAGAGAGGGATAGAGAGAGAGGGGAAAATAATGGAGAGAGTGAGGATAGAGGAGAGAACGACAGAGAATGGGGGATGGATAAATAGAGAGGAGAAAATGGAGAGAGTGAGAGGGATAGATAAAGAGAGAGAGGAGAAAATGGAGAGAGTGAGGGGGATAGATATAGAGAGAGAGGAGAAAATGGAGAGAGTGAGGGGGATAGATATATAGAGAGAGGAGAAAATGGAGAGAGTGGGGGGGATAGATATATAGAGAGAGGAGAAAATGGAGAGAGTGGGGGGATAGATATAGAGAGAGAGGAGAAAATGGAGAGAGCGGGGGGATAAAGAGTGAGAGGAAAATGGAGAGTGAGGGGGATAGATATAGAGAGAGAGGAGAAAATGGAGAGAGTGAGGGGGATAGATATAGAGAGAGAGGAGAAAATGGAGAGAGTGAGGGGGATAGATATATAGAGAGAGGAGAAAATGGAGAGAGTGGGGGGGATAGATATAGAGAGAGAGGAGAAAATGGAGAGAGTGAGGGGATAGATATATAGAGAGAGGAGGAAATGGAGAGAGTGGGGGGGATAGATATAGAGAGAGAGGAGAAAATGGAGAGAGTGAGGGGGATAGATATAGAGAGAGAGGAGAAAATGGAGAGAGTGGGGGGGATAGATATATAGAGAGAGGAGAAAATGGAGAGAGTGAGGGGGATAGATATAGAGAGAGGAGAAAATGGAGAGAGCGGGGGGATAAAGAGTGAGAGGAAAATGGAGAGAGTGAGGGGGATAGATATAGAGAGAGAGGAGAAAATGGAGAGAGCGGGGGGATAACGAGTGAGAGGAAAATGGAGAGAGTGAGGGGGATAGATATAGAGAGAGAGGAGAAAATGGAGAGAGCGGGGGATAAAGAGTGAGAGGAAAATGGAGAGAGTGAGGGGGATAGATATAGAGAGCGAGGAGAAAATGGAGAGAGCGGGGGATAAAGAGTGAGAGGAAAATGGAGAGAGTGAGGGGGATAGATATAGAGAGAGAGGAGAAAATGGAGAGAGTGAGGGGGATAGATATAGAGAGAGAGGAGAAAATGGAGAGAGTGAGGGGGATAGATATAGAGAGAGAGGAGAAAATGGAGAGAGTGAGGGGGATAGATATAGAGAGAGAGGAGAAAATGGAGAGAGTGAGGGGGATAGATAAAGAGAGAGAGGAGAAAATGGAGAGAGTGAGGGGGATAGATATATAGAGAGAGGAGAAAATGGAGAGAGTGGGGGGGATAGATATATAGAGAGAGGAGAAAATGGAGAGAGTGGGGGGGATAGATATAGAGAGAGAGGAGAAAATGGAGAGAGTGGGGGGGATAGATATAGAGAGAGAGGAGAAAATGGAGAGAGCGGGGGGATAGAGAGTGAGAGAGAGAGAAGGCGGGAGCCAGCCAGAGGAGGTGTGGAGGCGAAGATAAAGAGCTGAGATAGGGAGAGTGCGGTCTGAGTGAGGCGCAGTAAAACCAGGCATGCATCACTGCAGGGCCAGAGTGGCTAACTTTAAGAGCACAGAGCCGTGACGGGCAGTTAGCTAGAGGCCCCCCAACACAGAGGACTAGCTGAAGAGCCCACACACGTTATTGCATAGGCTAGTTGTTGCTTAGTATTCGGCCTACACAGTAATACATAGAAATTATGGTTGATATTACTATAGAAATAGGATTACCATTTTATGGATATTACATCAATACATAGTGATGACATAGACATATGTATATTCACAGGTATTACATTTCAAATCAGAGGTTAGTATGTTATTGCATATCAGGTTACTATAGCATCAAAACAGCCGTCTGTTTGCTTTAGTGCAGTCAGGGATCTGGAATACATCTCAGGTGTATTGCATTGGCTAATGTGTGATCAAATGAGAGCTACTGGCCTGCATATTGTCAATGATTAATGACACAGCATCGGCTTATGGCTTTCTACATACAAACACATATTGCTGGGCATTGATATTCCACGAGGACATAGCTGATATTCATCCAGAATGGATCACACACTCCTGTCACACATCATGTGTAACACACACACACACACACACACACACACACACACACAGTATCTAACTGAGATAATATTAATTCAGACTGGATCACACATCATGTGTACACACACACACACACAGTATCTAACTGAGATAATATTCATTCAGACTGGATCACACACACTCCTGTCACACATGTGTACACACACACACACACACACACACACACACACACACACACACACACACACACACACACACACACACACACACACACACACACACAGTATCTGAGATAATATTCATTCAGACTGGATCACACACTCCTGTCACACATCATGTGTACACACACACACACACACACACACACACACACACACAGTATCTAACTGAGATAATATTCATTCAGACTGGATCACACACTCCTGTATCTCTCACTGGTGGTTCTGTAGTAGAGCTCAACAGTGTATCCAGATAGTACATCACCCTCCCAAGCTACTCTACTGTCTTGAGTTTGAGTTTATTTTATTTTTACAGGGACAGTGCACATTAATCAACGTTTCAGTAAAAGTGCTGGTTTTAGCCAACCGCAGTCAACTCATTTTCAACCGCAGTCCCTGGGCAGGTTTTTAAAAACAATTACAATACAGACAATCAATGAGCAGTGAGCACATGCAGAGCAACATAGGACAAGCAAGACACAGCATGCAGACAGAGAAACATAGGACAAGCAAGACACAGCATGCAGACAGAGAAACATAGGACAAGCAAGACACAGCATGCAGACAGAGAAACATAGGACAAGCAAGACACAGCATGCAGACAGAGAAACATAGGACAAGCAAGACACAGCATGCAGATAGAGAAACATAGGACAAGCAAGACACAGCATGCAGATAGAGAAACATAGGACAAGCAAGACACAGCATGCAGACAGAGGAACATAGGACAAGCAAGACACAGCATGCAGACAGAGAAACATAGGACAAGCAAGACACAGCATGCAGACAGAGAAACATAGGACAAGCAAGACACAGCATGCAGACAGAGAAACATAGGACAAGCAAGACACAGCATGCAGACAGAGAAACATCGGACAAGCAAGACACAGCATGCAGACAGAGAAACATATGACAAACAAGACGCAGCATGCAGACAAAGCTACATAGGACAAGCAGCACGAAGACAGAGCAACATAGGACAAAAAGCAGCAAGACAAATTTCATAAAAGCAACAAAGTGTTTCCACACCTCACAAGCTACAGACAACAGACAATATGGAAAGTGGCAACACACAGCTAGGGACCATGTTCACAAATCTGATTGACCTTTAGCCATGTCTTCATGTTTTTTTTGTGAAAGTGTGATAGGTGGTGCAGTTATGTGTGCCTGATGGCAGTGTATTCCAGACATGGGAAGCTCTCACAGAGATAGCAGATTTACTAAAGGTGCTTTTCCTTAAGGGAACTATACAGTCACCTCTCATGGCAGACCTTGTGGATCTGCTGCCATATGTCTGGGTTTTCTGTTTAACAAAAATACTGAGTGGAGGGGGAGCCTGTCCATTTAGGATCTTGAATACAAGACATGCGTCGGAAAATTGCACAAGATTTTCCCAACTCAGGAGCTCATGCTTTCTGAGGAAGTAACAGTGATGATGGCTATTGGGCTTCCTAACAAGCCCTTTGAGAGCCTGTTTGCAGACAGACTGAATGGGTTTTAATGTTGTACAGCAAGCTTGGCCCCAACTAGTCAAGCAGTATCATAAGTTTGAAGTACAGTTTTGCTACCTCTGTAGTCAAACGATTTCGTATAAAATGGAAATTAGCTAGGTTGAATTTGGTTATTTGAATGACCTTTTTCACCTGCTTTTTAAAAGAGATGTTGGAATCAAGTATGATGCCAAGGTACTTAAAATCGGATACCACCTGGAGCTTCTCCCCTGAAACATAGACATCTGGCTCAGTAGCATCTGTTGCCCTCTTTGTGAAGAACATGCAGACAGTTTTTTTCAGATTGAGATGCAAACATGAGTCACTTAGCCACTTTGTAACTTGGACCATTACAGTAGTGAGTTCTTGTGCAGCTTGTTGTTTGCTCTTTGCATGCACATATATCACTGTATCATCTGCATACATTTGAACTTCAGACCCAGTACAGACAGAAGGCAGATCATTAATGTACAGGCTGAACAGGAGGGGCCCCAGTATTGACCCTTGGGGCACACCCACATCATAGCTAAGAGTGGGTGACAGCTCATTGCTCACTCTGAAACAGAGTTCTGCCTTTGAGGTATGATTTCTTCCATCTCAAGGCATCAGGGGAAAAGTTGAACTTGGACAATTTTGTGATGAGAACCTCATGGTTAACAGTATCAAAAGCCTTCCTTAGGTCCAGAAACACAGTCCCAACAATGCCCCCTTTGTCCATCTTGGACTTCACATTTTCCTGAAGAAAGAATTTGGTAGTTTCTGTGGAGTGTTTCGCTCTGAAGCCAAACTGCATGGAGTGTAATGTGAAGGGGCTGTTGTTGAGGTGGGCAATCAGTTATTCTGCTACACTCTTTTCAACAACCTTCGACACCACAGGTAGAATACTAATGGGCCTGTAGTTACTCACGTCAGCAGGGTCACACGATTTAAAGATGGCCGTTATTATGGCTGACTTCCATACCATTGGAAACACCCCGAGACCAATAGATGTGTTGGTGACCTTAGTAATGGAGCCAATGAGTGACTCTTTGTAGTTAAGAAAGGTAGAGTCCAGCCCAAACACATCTTTGGCTTTAGAGTTCTTTAGTGAGCTAATCACCTTGTTCACCTTTGACTCAGAAACCTCCCTTATGATGAAGACAGGTTGAGTGTCATTCACTAGCACTGAGCCCAAGAAACCAGGGGATGGGTTCTGTGTCAGAACCCTGACAGAGTCAATAAAGTAGGAATTGAAGGCTATTGCTATTTTGGCTGCATCCTGTGTTAGATTGTTATTCACCATGATTTCTAGTCTTTTTGCAATGTTACTATGGTCTTTCCCTGTTAACTTTGGTAGATTCTCCCAGATCAATTTAGAATTTCCCTTTGCTTCACCAATTATGTTAATACAAAAGTTTGCCTTGGCCTGTCTGATTTCTTTCATCACCTTATTTCTCAACATGGTAAACCTACGTCTGTCATGCTCTAATTTGGATCTTAGGGATATTTTTAGAGCATAATCTCGTTCTTTCAGTTTCCAGATTTCTCATTTAGCCAAGGAAGAGTGCTCTTTCGGCCAGGTTTGGATTTGATTTTCTTTAGGAAACCATTTATTGTCGTCTGGATTGTGGATAGAAAAACCTGACTATCAGCTTCCACGTCTGTATAGGACAAGAGATCATTCCAGTTAATTCCCTTAATTGCGTTTTCAAAATAGTTTAATTCACTCTTAGGTATTCTTAGTTGATCTGGCTTTCTAACAGTAGAGAGGTTAAACCTGCTCATAGACAGCTTTCTGGCTATAAGTGCCAGATTATGATCAGACAGCCCAGTAACCATATTGAATGATTTAGTCACTCTCTCTGGTTTATTACTGAACACCAAATCAATCTGTGTTTTAGAGCAACAAGTCACCCTGGTCGGCCCTTTAACTAGTTGTGTAAGGTCAAAGGTATTAGTGACCTGTTTGAGGGTTTTCCTACAAGACTTGTCATCACATTAAGATGACCTCTTTCCCAAAGTATGTTATTAAACTGATCCAAAAACACACTTGGGGTGGAAGGTGGCCTATACATTCCAATAAGGGAATTGGACATTTTTTTAAATATATTTTTTTAACCTTTATTTAAGAGCAAGTCAGTTAAGAACAAATTCTTATTTTCAATGACGGCCTAGGAAACAGTGGGTTAACTGCCTGTCCTGAACAGGCAGTTAACCCACTGTTCCTAGGCCGGCAGAACGACAGATTTGTACCTTGTCGGCTCGGGGATTCGATCTTGCAACCTTTAAGTTACTAGTCCAACACTCTAACCACTAGGCTACCCTGCCGCACCATTTGGGGAGACAGTGTAACGTTCAGGCCAATACATTCTAGTCCATTATCACATAACCACTCAATTTGTTTACATCGGATATGTTCTTTAATGTAAATCATCAGACCCCCTCCTCTTCCTTCAGTCCTGTCTCTCCTGAAGACATTGTAGCCAGGCACAATCACAGCAGCATATGGAGAGTTTGTATAGAGCCATGTCTCTGACAGGCAGAGGAAGTCAAGGTTGGAGTCTGTGAGTAGATGTTGAATTTGATCACTTTTTGGAATGACACTAGGAATGTTCAAGTGCCCCCCTAGTAGTCCCTTGGGCTTAGCTCGTGTGTCCCAGATGACTCGAGACACATTAAAAAAAGTTAAATGTTCTGTGTTTTCTGACTGCTGGGTTTAGACCGTTTTGTTCGGTAGCGTAATTAACAATCCCTCCCGCCTGCACTGGATGCAGGGAACTAATTAAAACAGCTTGTGTACCAGAAGCAGAGTCAGGGATCACATATAGAGACTTGGGTATGTTTGAAGAGTCCAAATCTATCCTGGAGCCGGGTGAGTCGAGAGAAACCATGGGACCATAGCACTCACCCACTTCCACAGCAGTGACGATCAGTGGACGAGGCCATCCACTGCTTTCCACTCCGGTGAGTATCGCTGGCTCGGTGATGTTGGGCCCAGGGTTGAGGCTGGCTCGGTGAGGTTAGGCCCAGGGTTGAGGCTGGCTCGGTGAGGTTAGGCCCAGGGTTGAGGCTGGCTCGGTGATGTTAGGCCCAGGGTTGAGGCTGGCTCGGTGATGTTAGGCCCAGGGTTGAGGCTGGCTCGGTGATGTTAGGCCCAGGGTTGAGGCTGGCTCGGTGATGTTAGGCCCAGGGTTGAGGCTGGCTCGGTGATGTTAGGCCCAGGGTTGAGGCTGGCTCGGTGATGTTAGGCCCAGAGTTGAGGCTGGCTCGGTGATGTTAGGCCCAGGGCTGAGGCTGGCTCGGTGATGTTAGGCCCAGGGTTGAGGCTGGCTCGGTGAGGTTAGGCCCAGGGTTGAGGCTGGCTCTGTGATGTTAGGCCCAGGGTTGAGGCTGGCTCTGTGATGTTAGGCCCAGGATTGAGGCTGGCTCGGTGATGTTAGGCCCAGGGTTGAGGCTGGCTCGGTGATGTTAGGCCCAGGGTTGAGACTGGCTCGGTGATGTTAGGCCCAGGGTTGAGGCTGGCTCGGTGATGTTAGGCCCAGATTGAGTTGCACATCCCCGGAGAGCAGGAGGGTAGTGAACAGGTAGTTAACAGTTTCCGATAAATGTTGGACTTGTTTGTTACGCCTAAGTGGTTCAGTGCAATAGGGAGCGAGGTAGACTTGGCCATTATTCAGAACATTATGGTATGCTGTGTACTGTCCTCTCCCGTGGAACGGTGAACCAATGTGTTTGGTGTTGATATTCTCTGGCAGTAGATTTGTGTCATCCCAGCAAGGACGCACTGAGATTATCAGTAGAGCAGCTACATAACTGACAATCATGGCAAAGTACTGGAGATAAAACACATAGCTGTGCTTTAACTCTTTGCATGAGTTACTTGGCTGGGGTCAGATTACACCTGATGTTTTAGATAAAATAACTGCATTCGAATTAGAAGTGGCACCTGCCGCACCACCCTGACTTCCGTCCTCCATTATCCTGTTATGGTTAGGAGATGTCATGGGGTGGAGATGGTACATCACCCTCCCAAGCTACTCTACTGTCAGGTGGAGAGTGTGAGAGTGTGTCAGGCTGAAGAGCAGGTGAATGCAGACAGGAGGCAGTCTGTATGAACTGCTGAACTCTCTCCTTTCATATCCTGAAATGAGTCAGGAACTCCCTGTAGAACTCACTAACTCCAACAGCTTTGGCAGGGCCGACGGCTGGTCCTCCCCCTTAGTGTGTGTGTGTGTCAGGCTATCACACACACACACTCAGACACACATACATACACACACCTCCTCCGCCGGTCATTGCCTCAGAGCCTTAAACCATGTGGTGTGTGTGGCAGGGTGATGGAGAATATGCCTTCCCCTCCTCTCTCCCCTCCTGTCTCCGTTCTCTCTCAAGCCTTCTCCCCTCAGGCATGCTGGCATGGGAGGCCATCTTTAGGGAGAGCCCTGGCACTAACCCCCCCCCCCCCCCTCTACTCTGTCGGGCTAGAGTGGCACTCTGCCACCCCTGGCACACCCCCACCCGCACACTGAGCACTCACTCGTTCCTCCCATCCCTTTTAATGTCTCTCTCACTCCCTCTTTCCATTTGCTCTCCATCCATCTCTCTCCCTCTCTCTCCATCCATCTCTCCTATGCTCACCTTCTCTCTGCCTCTCCTTCCATCTTCCCGTCTCTCGCTCGACCTCCCCTTCTCCATTTTCCTTCTCATCCATCTCCGTCTTCTCCTAGTCCTGTCTCTTCTTCCATCACTCACTCTTCTCCTAGTCCTGTCTCTTCTTCCATCACTCACTCTTCTCCTAGTCCTGTCTCTTCTTCCATCCATCTCACTCTTCTCCTAGTCCTGTCTCTTCTTCCATCCCTCTCTCTTCTCCTAGTCCTGTCTCTTCTTCCATCACTCTCTCTTCTCCTAGTCCTGTCTCTTCTTCCATCCCTCTCTCTTCTCCTAGTCCTGTCTCTTCTTCCATCCCTCTCTCTTCTCCTAGTCCTGTCTCTTCTTCCATCCCTCTCTCTTCTCCTAGTCCTGTCTCTTCTTCCATCACTCTCTCTTCTCCTAGTCCTGTCTCTTCTTCCATCCCTCTCTCTTCTCCTAGTCGTCTCTTCTTCCATCACTCTCTCTTCTCCTAGTCCTGTCTCTTCTTCCATCCCTCTCTCTTCTCCTAGTCCTGTCTCTTCTTCCATCCCTCCCTCTTCTCCTAGTCCTGTCTCTTCTTCCATCCCTCTCTCTCCTCCTAGTCCTGTCTCTTCTTCCATCACTCCCTCTTCTCCTAGTCCTGTCTTCTTCCATCACTCACTCTTCTCCTAGTCCTGTCTCTTCTTCCATCCCTCTCTCTTCTCCTAGTCCTGTCTCTTCTTCCATCCCTCTCTCTTCTCCTAGTCCTGTCTCTTCTTCCATCACTCTCTCTTCTCCTAGTCCTGTCTCTTCTTCCATCCCTCTCTCTTCTCCTAGTCCTGTCTCTTCTTCCATCCCTCCCTCTTCTCCTAGTCCTGTCTCTTCTTCCATCCCTCTCTCTTCTCCTAGTCCTGTCTCTTCTTCCATCCCTCCCTCTTCTCTTAGTCCTGTCTCTTCTTCCATCCCTCCCTCTTCTCCTAGTCCTGTCTCTTCTTCCATTCCTCTCACTTCTCCTAGTCCTGTCTCTTCTTCCATACATCTCCTTCTTCTCCTAGTCCTGTCTCTTCTTCCATCCCTCTCTCTTCTCCTAGTCCTGTCTCTTCCATCACTCTCTCTTCTCCTAGTCCTGTCTCTTCTTCCATCACTCTCTCTTCTCCTAGTCCTGTCTCTTCTTCCATCACTCTCTCTTCTCCTAGTCCTGTCTCTTCTTCCATCCCTCTCTCTTCTCCTAGTCCTGTCTCTTCTTCCATCACTCTCTCTTCTCCTAGTCCTGTCTCTTCTTCCATCACTCTCTCTTCTCCTAGTCCTGTCTCTTCTTCCATCACTCTCTCTTCTCCTAGTCCTGTCTCTTCTTCCATCACTCTCTCTTCTCCTAGTCCTGTCTCTTCTTCCATCACTCTCTCTTCTCCTAGTCCTGTCTCTTCTTCCATCACTCTCTCTTCTCCTAGTCCTGTCTCTTCTTCCATCCATCCCTCTTCTCCTAGTCATGTCTCTTCTTCCATCACTCTCTCTTCTCCTAGTCCTGTCTCTTCTTCCATCACTCACTCTTCTCCTAGTCCTGTCTCTTCTTCCATCACTCACTCTTCTCCTAGTCCTGTCTCTTCTTCCATCCATCTCACTCTTCTCCTAGTCCTGTCTCTTCTTCCATCCCTCTCTCTTCTCCTAGTCCTGTCTCTTCTTCCATCACTCTCTCTTCTCCTAGTCCTGTCTCTTCTTCCATCCCTCTCTCTTCTCCTAGTCGTCTCTTCTTCCATCACTCTCTCTTCTCCTAGTCCTGTCTCTTCTTCCATCCCTCTCTCTTCTCCTAGTCCTGTCTCTTCTTCCATCACTCTCTCTTCTCCTAGTCCTGTCTCTTCTTCCATCCCTCTCTCTTCTCCTAGTCGTCTCTTCTTCCATCACTCTCTCTTCTCCTAGTCCTGTCTCTTCTTCCATCCCTCTCTCTTCTCCTAGTCCTGTCTCTTCTTCCATCCCTCTCTCTCCTCCTAGTCCTGTCTCTTCTTCCATCACTCCCTCTTCTCCTAGTCCTGTCTTCTTCCATCACTCACTCTTCTCCTAGTCCTGTCTCTTCTTCCATCACTCTCTCTTCTCCTAGTCCTGTCTCTTCTTCCATCCCTCTCTCTTCTCCTAGTCCTGTCTCTTCTTCATCACTCTCTCTTCTCCTAGTCCTGTCTCTTCTTCCATCCCTCTCTCTTCTCCTAGTCCTGTCTCTTCTTCCATCCCTCCCTCTTCTCCTAGTCCTGTCTCTTCTTCCATCCCTCTCTCTTCTCCTAGTCCTGTCTCTTCCTCCATCCCTCCCTCTTCTCTTAGTCCTGTCTCTTCTTCCATCCCTCCCTCTTCTCCTAGTCCTGTCTCTTCTTCCATCCCTCTCTCTTCTCCTAGTCCTGTCTCTTCTTCCATACATCTCCTTCTTCTCCTAGTCCTGTCTCTTCTTCCATCCCTCTCTCTTCTCCTAGTCCTGTCTCTTCTTCCATCACTCTCTCTTCTCCTAGTCCTGTCTCTTCCATCACTCTCTCTTCTCCTAGTCCTGTCTCTTCTTCCATCACTCTCTCTTCTCCTAGTCCTGTCTCTTCTTCCATCACTCTCTCTTCTCCTAGTCCTGTCTCTTCTTCCATCCCTCTCTCTTCTCCTAGTCCTGACTCTTCTTCCATCACTCTCTCTTCTCCTAGTCCTGTCTCTTCTTCCATCACTCTCTCTTCTCCTAGTCCTGTCTCTTCTTCCATCACTCTCTCTTCTCCTAGTCCTGTCTCTTCTTCCATCACTCTCTCTTCTCCTAGTCCTGTCTCTTCTTCCATCACTCTCTCTTCTCCTAGTCCTGTCTCTTCTTCCATCCATCCCTCTTCTCCTAGTCCTGTCTCTTCTTCCATCACTCTCTCTTCTCCTAGTCCTGTCTCTTCTTCCATCCCTCCCTCTTCTCCTAGTCCTGTCTCTTCTTCCATCCCTCCCTCTTCTCCTAGTCCTGTCTCTTCTTCCATCCCTCCCTCTTCTCCTAGTCCTGTCTCTTCTTCCATCACTCACTCTTCTCCTAGTCCTGTCTCTTCTTCCATCCCTCCCTCTTCTCCTAGTCCTGTCTCTTCTTCCATTCCTCTCTCTTCTCCTAGTCCTGTCTCTTCTTCCATACATCTCCTTCTTCTCCTAGTCCTGTCTCTTCCATCCCTCTCTCTTCTCCTAGTCCTGTCTCTTCTTCCATCACTCTCTCTTCTCCTAGTCCTGTCTCTTCTTCCATCACTCTCTCTTCTCCTAGTCCTGTCTCTTCTTCCATCACTCTCTCTTCTCCTAGTCCTGTCTCTTCTTCCATCCCTCTCTCTTCTCCTAGTCCTGTCTCTTCTTCCATCCCTCTCTCTTCTCCTAGTCCTGTCTCTTCTTCCATCCCTCCCTCTCCTCCTATTCCTGTCTCTTCTTCCATCCCTCCCTCTTCTCCTAGTCCTGTCTCTTCTTCCATCCCTCCCTCTTCTCCTAATCCTGCCTATCCTTCCATCGGTCCCTCTTCTCCTAGTCCTGTCTATCCTTCCATCCCTCCCTCTTCTCCTAGTCCTGTCTCTTCTTCCATCCCTCTCTCTCCTCCTAGTCCTGTCTCTTCTTCCATCCCTCCCTCTTCTCCTAGTCCTGTCTCTTCTTCCATCCCTCTCTCTTCTCCTAGTCCTGTCTCTTCTTCCATCCCTCCCTCTTCTCCTAGTCCTGTCTCTTCTTCCATCCCTCTCTCTTCTCCTAGTCCTGTCTCTTCTTCCATCACTCTCTCTTCTCCTAGTCCTGTCTCTTCTTCCATCCCTCTCTCTTCTCCTAGTCCTGTCTCTTCTTCCATCCCTCCGTCTTCTCCTAGTCCTGTCTCTTCTTCCATCCCTCTCTTCTCCTAGTCCTGTCTCTTCTTCCATCCCTCTCTCTCCTCCTAGTCCTGTCTCTTCTTCCATCCCTCTCTCTCCTCCTAGTCCTGTCTCTTCTTCCATCCCTCTCTCTTCTCCTAGTCCTGTCTCTTCTTCCATCCCTCTCTCTCCTCCTAGTCCTGTCTCTTCTTCCATCCCTCTCTCTTCTCCTCGTCATGTTTTTCCTTCCATTCCTGTCTTGCTCTTCATCCTGTCTATCTCACCTAGCCCAAAGAGAGGTTGCGCACAGCAATATGGGAAGGCAAGATGCTAGCATCCAGAATTTGCATAAATTTGCATGTCTTTGAGAGCGCCGCCATGATGAATTATAATCCACAGGAATTAAAGTGAACGGCGGTGGATCAGACCTTTCATTCTAAATGAGATGTGATTTAAAACGCTGTTAATGCTGATTATTTCCGCTCTGCCTTAGCCCAACCCTGGCCTCTCCTCTCTCTCAGCCCCCCTCCCACATTCTGCTTCATGCCTCCCTTTGATAACATTATTCCATGGGGGGGTGTATGTGTTGAGGTGGGCAAAGTGTGTGTTACGGGGGAATCAATTCAACGGCTCAGACAAGAGACGTACTGTATGTGGCGGGGACCTTAGACAATCACGTATTATAGATACTGGCGGCTCGAGCTGCCAAGCTGTGTACATGGGAAAACCAGCTGGCTGGAGTGTTTATGGACATATTAATTCTATCCATATCCCAGTCCATTGTCCCCACTTGCTTCAAGATGTCCACCGTTGTTCCTGTACTCAAGAAAGTGAAGGTAACTCAACTAAATGACTATCGCCCCATAGCACTCACCTCTGTCATCATGAAGTGCTTTGAGAGGCTAGTTAAGGTTCATGTCACCCTAGACCCACTACAATTTACATATTACCCCAATGTAAGAATGTAAAATTCTGTTCATTGAATACAGCTCAGCCTTCAACACCATAGTGCCCTCCAAGCTCATGACTAAGCTCAGGGCCCTGGTTCTGAACTCCTCCATGTTGAACTGGGTCCTGGACTTCCTTATGGGCTGACCCCAAGTGGTGAAGTTAGGCAACAACACCTCTCACATTGATCCTCAACCCAGGGGTTCATGCTCAGCCCCCTCCTGTACTCCCTGATCACCCATGACTGCGTGGCCATGCACGTCTCCAACTCAATCATCAGTCTAGAGGGAGGAGGTGAGAGCCCTAGCGGAGTGGTGCCAGGAAATAACCTCAACCCTCAACGTCAACAAAACTAAGGAGTTGATCGTGGACTACAGAGGAGAGCACCTGAAGTGGTCCCTTCACACATTCAGTGTGATGAAGAAGGCGCAACAGCGCCTTTATAACCTCAGGAGGCTGAAGAAATCCGGCTTGACCCCCTCACAAACTTCTACAGATGCACCCTTGAGAGCGTCCTGTCGGGCTGTATCACCATAGCTAGTAGTCTGCAACCACAGGGTTCTCTAGAGGGTGCTGCGGTCAGCCCAACGCATCATCAGGGCACACTGCCTGCCTTCCAGGACATCTACAGCACCCAGTGTCACAGGAAGGCCAAGGAGATTATCAAGGAGATCATCAAGGCCACCCAAGTCTGTTCATCCGCTAAACTCTAGGAGGAGGAAACAGTACAGGTGCATCAAAGCTGGGGCCGAGAGACTGAAAAACAGCTTCTATCTCCAGGCCAACAGACTGTTAAATAGTCACCACTAGCCGGCCTCCGTCCAGTACCCTGGCATGAATCTTAGACACTGTCACTAGCCAGCTAACAGCCGGTACTCTACCCTTTACCTTAGAGACTGCTTTAGGCTATGCTATATATAGTCATTGAACACTGTATATAGTCATTGAACACTGTAGTCACTAAACACTTTAATGTTTACATACTGATTTACCCACTTCATATATACACTGCTCAATGTAACTCCAAGTCAATCACACTTCTGTGAAATCAAACTGTCCACTTAGGAAGCAACACTGATTGACATCAAATTTCACATGCTGTTGTGCAAATGGAATAGACCACAGGTGGAAATTATAGGCAATTAGCAAGACACCCCCAATAAAGGAGTGGTTCTGCAGGTGGTGACCACAGACCACTTCTCAGTTCCTATGCTTCCTGGCTGATGTTTTGGTCACTTTTGAATGCTGGCGGTGCTTTCACTCTAGTGGTAGCATGAGACGGAGTCTACAACCCACACAAGTGGCTCAGGTAGTGCAGCTCATCCAGGATCGCACATCAATGCGAGCTGTGGCAAGAAGGTTTGCGGTGTCTGTCAGCGTAGCATCCAGAGCATGGAGGCGCTACCAGGAGACAGGCCAGTACATCGGGAGACGTGGAGGAGGCCGTAGGAGGGCAACAACCCAGCAGCAGGGCCGCTGCTTTTGCACTGCCAGAGCCCTGCAAAATGACCTCCAGCAGGCCACAAATGTGCATGTGTCTGCTCAAACGGTCAGAAACAGACTCCATGAGGGTGGTATGAGGGCCCGACGTCCACAGGTGGGGGTTGTGCTTACAGCCCAACACCGTGCAGGACTTTTGGCATTTGCCAGAGAACACCAAGATTGGCAAATTCGCCACTGGCGCCCTGTGCTCTTCACAGATGAAAGCAGGTTCACACTGAGCATGTGACAGACGTGAAAGAGTCTGGAGACGCCGTGAAGAACGTTCTGCTGCCTGCAACATCCTCCAGCATGACTGGTTTGGCGGTGGGTCAGTTTCTTTCAATTTCTTTGGGGGTGCCGCACAGCCCTCCATGTGCTCGCCACATGTAGCCTGACTGCCATTACGTACCGAGATGAGATCCTCAGACCCCTTGTGAGACCATATGCTGGTGCGGTTGGCCCTGGGTTCCTCCTAATGCAAGACAATGCTAGACCTCATGTGGCTGGAGTGTGTCAGCAGTTCCTGCAAGAGGAAGGCATTGATGCTATGGACTGGCCCGCCCGTTCCCCAGACCTGAATTCAATTGAGCACATCTGGAACATCATGTCTCGCTCCATCCACCAACACCACGTTGCACCACAGACTGTCCAGGAGTTGGCGGATGCTTTAGTCCAGGTCTGGGAGGAGATCCCTCAGGAGACCATCCGCCACCTCATCAGGAGCATGCCCAGGCGTTGTAGGGAGGTCATACAGGCACGTGGAGACCACACACACTACTGAGCCTCATTTTGACTTGTTTTAAGGACATTACATCAAAGGTGGATCAGCCTGTAGTGTGGTTTTCCACTTTAATTTTGAGTGTGACTCCAAATCCAGACCTCCATGGGTTGATAAATTTGATTTCCATTGATCATTTTTGTTGTCAGCACATTCAAATATGTAAAGAAAAAAGTATTTAATAAGAATATTTCATTCATTCAGATCTAGGATGTGTTATTTTAGTGTTCCCTTTATTTTTTTGAGCAGTGTGTGTGTGTGTGTGTATATATATATATACACCTGCGATAACATCTGCAAATCTCTGTACGCGACCAATACTCTTTTTGATTTGAGTAGACCCATCCCTTTAACTACCAGGCCCGTCCCCATAACTACCAGACCCATAGCTACCAGACCCGTCCCCATAACTACCAGACCCGTCCCCATAACTGCCACTCTACATCTGCTGTCTGTCTGCCAGATGGCATTGGATAACACCACAATCAATGGGCCCTTTTCCTCCTCACACTTTTGCACAGTGAACACTTTTTATCTTATTGCACTGGATTGGGACCCAATCTCTCTCTTTTACTGTCTGCATGTCCCTCTGTCGCGCGCTCTCTCTTACTCTCCCTTTATCTCATTTTCTGTATGTCTTTCTCTTGTTCTCTCTCACACACATACAGTTGAAGTCGGAAGTTTACATACACTTACTTTGGAGTCATTAACTTGTTTTTCAACAACTCCACAAATTTCATTTTTCCAACAATTGTTTACATACAGATTATTTCACAATTCCAATGGGTCAGTAGTTTACATACACTAAGTTGACTGTGCCTTTAAACAGCTTGGAAAAGTCCAGAAAATGATGTCATGGCTTTAGAAGCTTCTGATAGGCTAATTGACATCATTTGAGTCAATTGGAGTTTCACCTGTGGATGTATTTCAAGGCTTACCTTCAAACTCAGTGCATGGGAAAATCAAAAGAAATCAGCCAAGACCTCAGAAAAAAAATTGTAGACCACAAATCTGGTTCATCCTTGGGAGCAATTTCCAAACGCCTGAAGGTACCATGTTCATCTGTACAAACAATAGTACGCAAGTATAAACATGGGACCACTCAGGCGTCATACCGCACAGGAAGGAGACGCGTTCTGTCTCCTAGAGATGAACATACTGTGGTGTGAAAAGTGCAAATCAATCTGAGAGCAACAACAAAGGACCTTGTGAAGATGCTGAAGAAAACGGGTACAAAAGTATCTATATCCACAGTAAAACGAGTCCTATATCTCCATAACTTGAAAGGCCACTCAGCAAGGAAGAAGCCACTTCTCCAAAACCGCCATATAAAAGCCAGACTACAGTTTGCAACTGCACATGGGGACAAAGATCATACTTTTTGGAAAAATGTCCTCTGGTCTGATGAAACAAAAATAGAACTGCTTGGCCAGAATGACCATCGTTATGTTTGGAGGAAAAAGGGGGATGCTTGCAAGCCGAAGAATACCATCCCAACTTTGAAGCGCAGGGTGGTGGCATCATGTTGTGGGGGTGCTTTGCTGCAGGAGGGACTGGTGCACTTCACAAAATAGATGGCATCATGAGGGAGAAAAACTATATATTGAAGCAACATCTCATGACATCAGTCAGGAAATTAAAGCTTGGTTGCAAATGGGTCTTCCAAATGAACAATGACCCCAAGCATACTTCCAAAGTTGTGGCAAAATGGCTCAAGGTATTGGAGTGGCCATCACAAAGCCCTGACCTCAATCTCATAGAAAATTTGTGGGCAGAACTGAAAAAGTGTGTGCGAGCATGGAGGCCTACAAACCTGACTCAGTTACACCAGCTCTGTCAGGAGGAATGGGCCAAAATTCACCCAACTTATTGTGGGAAGATTGTGGAAGGCTACCCAAAACATTTGACCCAAGTTAAACAATTTAATGGCAATGCTACTAAATACAAATTGAGTGTATGTAAACTTCTGACCCACTGGAAATGTGATGTAAGAAATAAAAGCTGAAATAAATCATTCTCTCTACTGTTATTCTGATATTTCACATTCTTCAAATAAAGTGGTGATCCTAACAGACCTAAGACCAGGATTAAATGTCAGGAATTCTGTAAAAACTGAGTTTAAATGTATTTGGCTACGGTGTATGTAAACTTCTGACTTCAACTGTACATTCACCATCTTTCATCGAGAGAATATTCTCTTGTCAGGTACATTCACAGCATACTGTCACCACACACACACAGACCTATCTGACACAAAAGTGATTCATTCCATGACTTGAAGTTGAAGTCTATTAAAAAGCATTAAGTTCTAGTACGGTCGTACAGCCACCATCTTGGTGCTCGATCACCACAGTAAAAGTAGGCCAACCAAAGTCGACAACATCAGATGACTGACTGACTCCCAACCCGTCTCGCACAATCAGGCTGCGCTAAGCGAACGCTGTCATCGAGTGAAAAAGTTCATTTGCTCTACAAGCTAATCATCTCCCCTTTTGCTAATTAACAATCAATTACAAAACACAGAAGCTTCTTGCTAATTATCAATCACCAACGTAGCATGAACCTCGTATATTATCCCTAGTCCTTTTCAATAGAACATTTGTTCTAAAAGTTTTTGGGCCTCAGATGAAACAGCCCGCAGTTAGCTTCAAACGCTAACTCTCCTATCTTTTTGTTTTTAACCTTTATTTAACTAGGCAAGTCAGTTAAGAACAACTTCTTATTTACAATGACAGCCAAGGAACAGTGGGTTAACTGCCTAAAATGTTATTTTTGGTCCACCAGCCACTGTGGCAGGTAGGTAGAAAAATTGGTCAGACAAAATATTTTTGCGCCACAATTACCTAAAACAAATGATGATCGCCATGCTTAATGTTTCTAAAAAAACAAACATTTATTAGTAAGAAATAATGTGAGATATAGCTCAATTTCATTTTTTGTGACCCGAGAACATATTAGATGAGACTAAATGTTCAGGCTGGGAGGTTACCGTGGTAACCATGCCACTGGAGTCCTGTCACGGGTCTGTGTGAGAGAGATTTGGGTTCTGACTAGGAGTAGACATCTCTTTGCATAAGTTGAAGCAGCAGACTCAAACTTCCATTTAGAAACACCCAACCTTGTGAAGTAAACAATGTAAATAGCCAAGAAACATGAGGACAAAGTCTTGCTTTGTTGACTTTCGAGTAAATTTGACCAACTTTTATGCCTGTGCGCAGCGCCTCCAGAAATTAATCAGCACAGTGCACAAATCCCTCCTGCCAGGCAGTGTTGCTTCATGAGGTGGGATATAGATTCATATTTATTTGTGCGATTAGCAGCTATGAAACAAAACAGAAACTTTGAAAACAGCTACTGCAGCATTTTCCCTCGCACGTGCTCATACTTGACTTTTTCACTATATTTATATTCGTAAATGCAATGTAGAGCCCTGCAAATTGACCTCCCACTTACGTTACCAACCATTACCTAAATCTACCCGCATTTGGTGGATGTTAATGTTATGCCCTGGACATAAGCTAATACACAACACTCACCTAGCGCTTTGAGCTAGGATTGTTGTTTTGGCTTTGGTGTTAGCTCCAGTGTGCGTTTGTGTATTAGCTCCAGTGTTAGCGTCGCTAGCTCCAGAGTTTGTGTTTGTGCTGATGCAGGCATGTGAGTGTGGAGTGTTTTGGGAGGGAGGGAGAGAGCAGAAGGCAGCCTGTGGGAGAGCAGCTGTGATGTGGATGGAGCCGGAGAGTTTAGAAGGACGTACGCTGCTGCTTGAAGCCCAAGCTGAAGAGGGATATGAGAGCTGGGGATCAGACCAACACTTGCTTTTAATTGCTGTGCTGTTCTGCAGATGAGAGGCCCCATGGGATCTGTAGTTTATTTCCCAACAGATGATTTTTATTTTGGCAGTGTAGGTCAATTGCACTACTGTGAAGGGATGGATGTGCTGCCTCATGGGAAATGTAGTGTTTTGGGGAGTTGCAGTGTACATTTTATTATGAGAGGACGGATGATGTGCTTTGTGGGTAGTGTAGTTTCTTTGTTGGTGTTAAATGGAGCGGCAGGTAGCCTAGTGGTTAGAGCGTTGGACGAGCAACCGAAAGGTTGTTAGATCGAATCCCCTAGCTGACAAGGTACAAATCTGTCGTTCTGCTCCTGAACAACGCAATTAACCCACTGTTCCAAGGCCGTCATTGAAAATAAGAATTTGTTCTTAACTGACTTGCCTAGGTAAATAAAAAAAAATGTAAAAAAAAAAAATATATACATATATATGGGTTACAGTGTAATTATTCTGTGGTGAAAATGCCTTGTGCAAGTGAAGTTAAATTTTGGTGTAACTGTGCCGAGAGGAACAAATGAGGTGCTTTGGGGATGTGTAGTGTTTTCTATTGTGCTGAAGGCAGACATGATGCCCCATGGGAAATGCAGTTTCTTCTATTACAGGGTAATTGTGTGGTGGGGCATTGCGGTGATGCCTCATGGGAAATGTAGTTTCTTCTATCAGTGTAATTGAAGAGTGGGGTAGAGATGAGATGCCACATGGGAATTGTAGGTTTGTCTGTTAATACAGTCATCTGCCCTTATCTGTGAACAGCAGAGATAAATTGAGTACTCAATAGCAGCACGGACTCTGGGGGCCTCCGAGGCCCTACAGACACACAGAGAGACACAACCAATCACTCACCTATCATAGGCAGTAAAGATACACAGTTCTGAGACATACAGGCTAACTCTTTTGTCGTGGTGTACTCAATGGCCTTTTGCAGTACTTTCAACCAACTTTGTCTGGTTGACAGCTTGCCATCGACCCCCTCACCCTAAACCCCCCATGGGTCCCTGTCATGTCCCATCAACACCCCCCCCACCCGCCAGTACACTGTGGAGTGTGCAAAAGCATGCCCCTTCCTCCTGACTGTTCGATACCTCATTAACCAGTAAGAGTTTGTGTTGAACGCGTAATGGACACTTTCCTATCGACCCTACCTCTCATACCCACACACACACACCGCCAGCAGCAGTGCTCTGGGGGCCTTGTGACATGTCCAGGGTGACAGTGACACGCGCCACTAGCCAATCTCTATTTCCTCTGACCCGACCACACACACACACTCCTGCCTCCCCCACACCCTGGGGTCAGGAGAGGAGGGAGAGACAGAGGGGGGAAGTGAGGGTTGGGGTTGGAGAGTGGGTGTAGGTCATTTAAACTTCTGTCACTTCACAGTGGGTGATCTCATGGGGAGAGACAATAAAAGAGAGAAATAGAAACAAACTTTTACTGCTACTCTAACCTAGGTCTGCCCTAGTTTTCTGCCAACTCATCTTTAGCCAACTCATCTTTAGCTATGTCTATAGGGTTACCTTTTTTTTATACTTTTGTTGTATCATAATCATTTAGGCTGGTTTATATGGTCAACATTTTCTTTCAGTGGAAAATGACTTACAAGAGACATGATTATATTGGTCTGTCTGTGTATTTTACCATCAAATGCACTTGTGTAGGTCAAATCTCAAAGTTCTCAGCCTGTGTGTCTCTACCTGGTGTGTGTGTGTGGAGATGAAGTAGGCCCACATACCTTTTTAAAAACCTTGTTCACAATGTTTCTATCCAAGAGTAGGGCTGTGGTCATGACATTTTGTCAGCCAGTGATTGTCAAGCTAATAACTGCCGGTCTCACGGTAATTGACCGTTAATTAACATAAACATGTTTAACATCTCCTGGCTTCCACACACAGCCTCCAAGCCACTGATGCAGACCTTTGGAACATCTACATTTTTAAAAGTATAATAAATCCATGTAATATAGCCTACACCATCAAAAATAAATACATTATTTGTTTTAGACAGTTCTAAAGAAACACGATATGAAGAAAATGTAGACTATTTCAGATGAACACAATAGCATACTCTGAGTTGTCCTTATGTTAGGCCCTGATCTGGCTATCCTGTAGTTAATTTACATGCCAGCCAGGTAGGCTATACTCGTGTAGTAAAGCGAAGCAATGTGCTTAATATTAGGAAAGCTGAGATATAAATATAGTAGGCCTAGCCTATAGAACGCGGATGGGATCCTCGTCTTTTTAATAGAGGCCATCACTCTATTTTCTCACAATTGTATAGCCTAAAGAAATGTTGCAACATGAGCTCATGGACTCTCATGAAGTGTTTGAATTAGATTTTTGATAACATTTGCATTGATGTCATAGTGATTAGAGGAACATTAGAGTGCTGAGTACCAGACAGTTAGCAATTTTTGTAGGCTACTAATAACCATCAGCAGGATCAGAGCTTGGAGAAGCCTAGTGACCGTGACTAAGCGGTCACGTGGAATTTGACTGCGATCATGACTCGTGGCGGTAATACGGTCACTGTAACAGTCCTATACCAGTGTATATGTGTGTGTGTATAGCCTATATAACGTGGTGTGTTGTGTGCCTGCACTCACGGAAGCCAGGTCCTCTGATGGGGCGCTCCCCTGTCGTTGGTCCTCCTTAACTTGTCGAACCATCGTTTGCGGGGTGCTGTCATGCCACGTTGTCCCCCTCGCTGCCTGAAAGCCCCCGACAGACCACACTGCTGGAGCTACCAGCATGTACCGGGGCCTGTCCCAGCATGCCTCACAGGGACTTCAGTGAGGGACACACACACACACGCGCATGCAGAGACGCAGTCACACAAACACACACACAGGCAGACATACCGTACTCACACACACAGACATGCACAGATGGCACACACACACACTCCCACACGCAGCCTCCATGGAGCAGTCTGTGACGAAGACTGCTGTGATTAAAAGAGGGCCTTTTCAAATCAAATCCATGTTACCAGGATGTCTGGAGAGACATGGGGAGAACACTGAGTCTACTCTCGCCATGCACTATTGGAAAGACAGACAGCCAGTCCACCTCCCAGTCTCTCTGTGAGGGATATCACTTAAAGATGAACTATACAGAAATAGCTCCACCATTTCCTGGTTGCTCAAATTCTAATAGTTTGCCTAATTTCAGTCTAGTGTAGAGAATCATTGTACCATCTAAACCCTTGAAATGTATTTTCCATAACCAAAAATATTGTATTTTTAGCAGTTTGAAGCTAGTGTACAAAACTGAAAGTAAAAGACTCAAAAACTAAACTTAAGAATGGGAAGCATAGAAATAGCGCACATAGAACAGATTGACCTCTTCTTAGACCTGCTTTCAATGAGAATGGCAGATCTATAACTCCATTTCTATGCGAATTTGGTCATGTCGCCCAAAAAGTTACATTTTGCAGCTTTAAGACTAACACCCAGGACTGCAGAGTCAGACAAGCCTGGAAAGAACTACGAAGTGAGGAGTCGTTGTTATTCACAAGTACAGAGGCAGACTGTTCAGAAGATAAATTGGATACCAGTTGTTAATCCATTGCTGACTATTCATAAGATGGAATACATCTTATGTCTCCCTTTTTGTGTTTTGGGGGAAAGGGAAAGAGAGAGAAAGAAAGAGGGATGTTTTTCAAGTCTGAGAAGGCATCGGGTGTATAATACGACTGATACTTAGTGTTGCTAACGAGCGTTATCTTTGATGTACAAAATGAAGAACATTGTTCCAGATTGACTATAATGGGGTTCTAAGGCATCACCTGCATTGAGTCAGACACTATGGTAATGAATGTACTCTCTGTACCAAAAACAGGATGCACATGATCTGTTCATCCTGAACCAGAAAGAATACCACCTCCCGGTCTGCCAGGTAGTGGCAGGTTGTTCACCAACACCATATTCCCACCACCGCCCGGTCTGCCAGGTAGTGGCAGGTTGTTCACCAAAACCATATTCCCACCACCTCCCGGTCTGCCAGGTAGTGGCAGGTTGTTCACCAACACCATATTCCCACCACCTCCCGGTCTGCCAGGTAGTGGCAGGTTGTTCACCAAAACCATATTCCCACCACCTCTCAGTGTGGCAGGTTGTTCACCAAAACCATATTCCCACCACCTCCCAGTCTGCCAGGTAGTGGCAGGTTGTTCACCAAAACCATATTCCCACCACCTCCCAGTCTGCCAGGTAGTGGCAGATTGTTCACCAAAACCATATTCCCACCACCTCCCGGTCTGCCAGGTAGTGGCAGGTTGTTCACCAACACCATATTCCCACCACCTCCCAGTCTGCCAGGTAGTGGCAGGTTGTTCACCAAAACCATATTCCCACCACCTCCCGGTCTGCCAGGTAGTGGCAGGTTGTTCACCAAAACCATATTCCCACCACCTCCCGGTCTGCCAGGTAGTGGCAGGTTGTTCACCAAAACCATATTCCCACCACCTCCCGGTCTACCAGGTAGTGGCAGGTTGTTCACCAAAACCATATTCCCACCACCTCTCAGTGTGGCAGGTTGTTCACCAAAACCATATTCCCACCACCTCCCAGTCTGCCAGGTAGTGGCAGGTTGTTCACCAAAACCATATTCCCACCACCTCCCAGTCTGCCAGGTAGTGGCAGATTGTTCACCAAAACCATATTCCCACCACCTCCCGGTCTGCCAGGTAGTGGCAGGTTGTTCACCAACACCATATTCCCACCACCTCCCAGTCTGCCAGGTAGTGGCAGGTTGTTCACCAAAACCATATTCCCACCACCTCCCGGTCTGCCAGGTAGTGGCAGGTTGTTCACCAAAACCATATTCCCACCACCTCCCAGTCTGCCAGGTAGTGGCAGGTTGTTCACCAAAACCATATTCCCACCACCTCCCAGTCTGCCAGGTAGAGGCAGGTTGTTCAGCAAAACCATATTCCCACCACCTCCCAGTCTGCCAGGTAGTGGCAGGTTGTTCAACAACACCATATTCCCACCACCTCCCAGTCTGCCAGGTAGTGGCAGGTTGTTCAACAACACCATATTCCCACCACCTCCCAGTCTGCCAGGTAGTGGCAGGTTGTTCACCAACACCATATTCCCACCACCTCCCAGTCTGCCAGGTAGTAGTAGGTTGTTCACCAAAACCATATTCCCACCACCTCCCAGTCTGCCAGGTAGTGGCAGGTTGTTCAACACCAACCTGGTATAGATGGGACCAGGGGCATCTGTCTGGCATATGGAACTCTGTGGGGTCATACAGTACTATTATCTCTCTCTCCCTCTCTCTCTCTCTCTCTCTCGTTCTTCCTCCTCTCCCCCCTACTATCATTCTGAAATACACAAAGCCTATCCCCCCTATCCTATTTAGTCATTTAGTTGAGATATTTGGTTCCGTATTCTTCTTGTTTGCTGGTTTATTGGCTAGTGATTGTCCTCCAGTGTAGAGACCGTCTGGTGGCTGTGAAAAGGTCCTGAAAGGGCTTTTCTGGAACAGCATATGGGCCCATATTAGGAGGATGCTAGGCACACACACTGGTTTCCTGCTCTCACATACTGTACTGAAGAGAACAGCAGGAGACGGTCTGTCAGGAAGGCACCCCTTAGTTAAAGGACAAAGAGTTTGGCTAGCTGTCTGGTAGATCCCTTTCATTCATATAGTAATGCCTCCATATAGTCCCCTGCTATTGGCCAGGACCAAATATGAGGTCATTATTGAGATGGGGTTACTCTAAGAGGTCTCCAAAGCAGACGGTAGGTGGGTCGGTGGTGGATGAAAGGAAATGACAAGATGATGGAATTCCATCCTGGGACTTTAACCTACATCAGTAGTCATGAAGGACATGGGGCACTAAAAGACTTTTAACATGGCGTATCCGGACCCTCCCAGCCACTCAAATGTCACCGCAGAGCTCTGAAGTAAGACCTTAATGCTATGGACTAGGACCTCCGTATGGTCACTTCTGTTTGGGAATATGTGAACATCTGCTGTCCCCTTTTCTAAATTCTCACTCTTAGTTAGCTTTGATTGATAGCTTATGCAGCGGTTGCAGTTTTCGACACCCCACACACACACAGTCTCTCACACACACACACACACACACACACACAGTCTCTCTCTCTCACACACACACACAGTCTCTCTCTCTCTCACACACACACACACACACACACACACACACACACACACACACACACACACACACACACAAAGCTGTACGATCCAGCTGTACTGAAGTATGTTTTTCTCCCTGACCCTCATGTGTTCTGGGTTGCTATCAAATGAACCAGTGTATACCAGCTAGCTAAGCAATTAAACTCGATGCAGAATCCACGCTCTGCAGTTTTCAACATCTGCCGTTCTCCAAATCTGTGTTCATTTCCTTGGCCGGGAGTCTCATCTGTTCTCCTGATCAGTTATGATGCATGATGGAACCCTCTGTGGTTAATATGGTACTGTATAGAGTAGACTGCCTCACCCCCCCCTCCTCCCTCAGCCTTTGACTCACTCTCCTCCACTCTTCACCCTCTCACACCTTCTCTCCTCCTTATCCGTCCCCTCTTCTCATCTCTTATTTTTCCTGTCCTCCTCCACCCCTTCCCCTCACTCTTATTCTCCCCCCTTCATTGCCTTCGACCCCTTTCTCTTCCCCACTCCTCTCCCAATTCTCCCCCATTTTCTCCTCTTCAACCCACCCTCCATCTTGTGTATCCTCCCTCTTCCTCCTCTTCTCCTCACCCACTTTTCCCCAGACTGACCCGAGACACACACTCCAAAAGCCTCCCCATCGATCACGCTGGCAGGAAGGAGCCAGAGCTGAGGCTGGGTTAGCTTGGGTTGGAGGAGAGAGAGGAGCGCTGGCCAGAACCATGTAGAGCTAAACCGCTCAGTCACAGTGCAGAGCACCCTCCTGGTTTGGAGCTGTTCAGCCTCTATACACACACACACGGACAGACAATACACACAGTCTCTCTTGACCGTAACCGGACATTTCCTTTCTGTCTCTCTCATTTTAAGACTCTTCTCCACCCCCTCCCTCCATCTCTCTACCTCCCTCCCCCATCTCTCGGTCTCGTCATGCTGTGTCCTGTGACTCATCGTCAGGCTCAGTCAATGGGGCTAAATGGACACTCTGGCATAATAAGAGGTCAATATGCCCATCGCTGCCTGTCTGCCGCTTCTCTCTCGCTCTCTCTGTCTCTCTCTGTCAGTATCGCACTCTCTCTCTCACTCTGCCTCTCTCTCTCACTTTCTCTCACTCACTCTCATCTGAGCCGAAGCATCACAAGTCAAATCCTGTCTATCCAAGCCAGCCTAATCTCCCACACTTACACAAAGACTAAGGAAGGGGGAGAAATATCACTCCAGTTATATTTGAGGATATATCATAGTTTTGATAATATTATTTTTGTGCTAGTTGGCTGTACCTGCACACCACATCTCCAGTATTTTCCTTCATAGCTTGTTCTCCATCTTCTTTTTAAGTAGGAAGCCAATTTGTTTTCAGCACATTTACATGACTGATCAAACTTGTTTTCTCATGACTCTATCTTGTTCCTCTGCCTGAGACATATGGTGAGCAGTATGTTTGGAACAACAAATCACAGTATCGAATCGCAATCCATGTAGAATTGTGATCATTTTATTTAACCTTTATTTAACTAGGCAAGTCAGTTTAGAACAAATTCGTATTTACAATGACAGAACGATAGATTTGTACCTTGTCAGCTCGGGGATTCGATCCAACAACCTTTTACTGGCCCAACGCTCTAACCACTAGGCTACCTGCCACCCATACATAATATATCAGCACCTAAGTATCGTGTTAATATCATCATTCCCAGCCCTAACAAAGACCCAGACATAGACGAGCACAATCTACTTCATTTACAGACTTCAATATCCTAGAGGATTCTGACTTCCTGACTCTATTCCCACCATTCACTGCTCTATCAGGGCCCTCGCCGACTAACCACCTGCCCTTGTGATGCAGTACAATCACAATACTGGTCTGATTTCATCACTAGCGTAGGCAGGTAGTGCGCCTCTCTTACCCTGCTAGCCTATCACTGACATGTGAAACGTGAATGCATTTTGATTGTAATTAAATGCTAAATAGGAAGGCTCTAAAAGCTAGCTCGCTGTATAGAGAAGAGCCACTTGGCTTGATTGCTCGCTGTTGTTAGCTGTTAGCACGTGGGCTAGCGGTTAGCATCCGCGTTTCCTATTGATCTGATGATGACCTACCGGTAGCTGTTTTTGTTGTTACCATGTGCAATGCAGTGCTACCAATGAAGCCTGTCGACATGTGTGTTATGAATGTATGGGTGGGAAGGTGTTTGTCTGTGCGTGTTGATAGTCTAAAGTGGCGTCCTCCACTTGTGTCCTTCTCATTCATCTGCACTGAGATGATTTTCAATGAAGCAAAGGAGACGAGTCGAGGAGGCTACATTAGAGAGTTGAGATGCACCCAATGTGTTTCTCTCAACAGAATTCAGTCTGGTTTAGTTGCAACACTAATGCATGTTCTCTCTCTCAGGTGACGGAGTATCTCAACGGTCAGGAGTCTGCCAAGACTGCCAGGGTAGGTTTCTCTCTCTACCTCTTTTACATCTCTCTCTCTCTCTCGCTCTCTCGCTCTCTCTCTCTCACTTTTCTGTCCCTGTTTCGTACTAGCTCGCTCAACACAATACAAATTCATCCTGGCTTTATTGGCATGACAGGTAAACCGGTGTTTCCAAAGCTGTAATTACAACTACTAGTAGAAGAAAGGAGCCCTTCTTCATTTCTCTGCTCCCTCTGTCTTTCTCTCCACCTGTCTGTTCTCTGAAGACGTGACACATCTCATTGGCAGGCAGTGCTGTCCTAAATGGACGCTGGCCCACAGTCTGTGCAGGCCCACGCTGATGGAAAGAAAGCAAGAGAGGGAGAGGGATAGATGGCATCCACATGGCACACAGGACTCTTGCCCACCTCCACACACCCCAGGGTCCGCTCCACACACCCCAGGGTCCGCTCCACACACCCCAGGGTCCGCTTGCCCACCTCCACACACCCCAGGGTGTGGTTCTACCTGTTTAGGTACACTAGCCAATCGTCTAGTCAGATGACAGAGCATATACAAAAAGTATCAGCCCAGTTGCATTATCCTTGCACCGCTCAATCCTAATACTCCTAGTTATACAGTAACTGTTTACTGTATCTTGCCCAAGAGCATAGCCCAATGACCTTATATAGATTCGTTTTTCTAGTCTTGGGGTGCTTGTTTTACCTGCTTTTGGTAAATAGGTGGCATCTATTTATCCTCCTTAAACACTGTGACCTTCAAGAAGGCACAGTTCTCTTCAGCAGCCAGTCACAAGACAAACGCTCTCACTGCTTTGACATATTGTCCAATCACGCAACGCCATGCTCAAACAATCGTCCAATCACAGGTCAAATTGGTGTAAATGAGATGTAGTTCTCCAAAAGGCCGGAACGAGTGACGAGGCATCGACGGAAGAGAAACAGGAAAGACAACATGGCAGCCGCTTCCTAACGACTAGTGCAAATTAGCATGGGCACTGATTGGCTGTGAATCATTATGTTAACAGCTGATCACACACTGCTGATGAGGAGAGGAGGGGGCCTTGGTTGGTGTCGTGAAACATCTCTCACACACACACACACACACAACTTCTTGCGTTCCCGCCTAGAATGCCCCCTCACACACTACCACCGCCCTTCCCATTGCGCGTCAAACGGAACGTTTAGCAGGAAATTGCCTGGATGCTTGATGAGGGATGCAGAGCTTAGCGGAGTGAATTTAATGGAATAGAGGGAATAGACAGGGATGCGGCTGAAGCACCGGGGCCCTTCTGGAAAGGATTCAATGATGATGCTCCCCTCGTTCTCACTGGGGTGTGAGAGTACACTGATGTTCTCTCTATACTTCTTTACCTCTCTCTCTGCCTACCTTCCCCTGTCTCTACCTCTTCCTCTCTCTCTGTCTACCTTCCCGTCTCTTCCTCTCTCTCTACCTTCCCCTGTCTCTACCTCTTCCTCTCTCTCTGTCTCTACCTCTTCCTCTCTCGCAGTCTCGCTCTCTCTTGCTCTCTCTGTCTGTCTCTGTCTGTCTGGGGGGGGGGGGCTGCTGAGGCTCCCCATTTGAACTGAAGGTTAATGTGAGACGGTTGCTTGTCTGTTTTATTGTCAGCTATTCACTAAGCGCTCATGGTCTTTTCTGTCTCATGTTTTATCTCAGCTCAACATCTGGCGCTACGGAGACTTCCGTGACGACGACGCAGACGAGTTTGGCTACAAACTAAAAAAATGAAAAGCGCACGGCGCCATTCCAAAGACCAACGCGGAAAACGAGATGCACTCATTGGACGAGAAAAAGTGACAGAAAACGATTCAACGAAAATAAAAAAAGTAAAGGACAAGCATTGTCTCCCTCTTCCTTTTATTCCATGTTCATCCTCCTCCTCCTCTCTCCTGCTACTCTGCACATCCCTTCCTCCTCCTCCTCCTCCTCCTCTCTCCTGCTACTCTGCACATCCTTTCCTCCTCCTCCTCCTCCTCCTCTCTCCTGCTACTCTGCACATCCTTTCCTCCTCCTCCTCCTCCTCCTCTCTCCTGCTACTCTGCACATCCTTTCCTCCTCCTCCTCCTCCCTCCGGACTCTGAAAGAGTCCACTATAGCTATGAACTCATAAAAACAGTGACTGTCCAATCCTTCCTCTTTTCCACCCTTCCTGAGCCACTACCAGTTATTCTTATCATGTCCCCCCCTCCCCCCGCTGCAGAACTCCGTTAATTGCCATGTCATCCTTTCAACCCCTTTCCTGATTAGTGATGTCATATGCCCACACTAATCATGCGCATCGCTACCTTACCCTATCCCTACCACAGCCAATCCCTCCTATCCGTTGTACAGGAAAGGGGCTAGGCCTTCAGAAGAGGATCCCTTCACTTTTATTATTAACAGCTTTTTGCAGAGAGAAACGCTTCCTTAATGAATGACAAGAAATGAATAATGCTATGTTTTATAAAGTGAATGTTAAAAAGCTAGCTCGAGATCCACACCCACCGGACGAGCTTATTTCTGTCCTTGATGTGTACCTATGTGATATGACATTAAATGAGGTTTATGTTGGGAGTGTTTTATTCTCCTCTTTCTTCTTCTCTCTCTCTCGTGGCCAGAACACCTTGACAAACAGCATTTTCTCATCTGCCTCTTTCTGTAATGTTTACATATGATGGTGACATGATGATCTCTCTCTCTCTCTCTGTCTCTGTATGCCGTAGCAGAAACAGTGTTTGAATTTGTTTCCTTATGACAGCCCTTGTCGTTGTATTAAAAAATTCTGCTGAATAAAAATGAGCAAATGATTAAAAAGACGCATGTTGTTACTGGAATTAAATCACCAAACAGTCAAAGCTGCTAGATTTCACCAAGGATTGTTAATGTCCTTAGCCTGGTTTAAACCAGACCGGATGCTGGGCTCCCCATTGAATCATGCTGCTTTCAGTATGGTTTTACCAGGCTATGGTGTCCTAGTTCTACTCAAAGGACTTAAAAGTACCAGTGCTACTTTTGGTAGGTCACCTCTTCCATTTAAACAACTCTTACACACCTTGATCTCATTTGCATCTTAAATAAGCGTTGCTGTTGTTACCACAGAATGACACAGCACACGTGACTGTACTAGATATTTAAACATAAGTGACAGATAAGTGGCTGGTTAGTGTCACATTTATTAGCATCAGTTCAGACAAGTACGTAGGTTGAGCAACGACTCAAGTACAAGTTGACTACACAGCATTTTGAATGCAAAAATAAATGTACACCTTGGATATGTAAATGTTGCCATGCGTAGAGTTTTGTGCACACATTTTATGATAATCCGCTTATAGCTTGATCACATCACTGTACAACTCCGGTCCTGGAGAACTACAGTGGGTGCATGGTTTTGTTTCATGCCGAAAGTAACAACTGATTTAGCTATTAAATCCACAGTGTTCAACAGTCTTTAGTTATTTAAGAGCATTATCAGTTAAACTTTTAGAGCTACGTTTACATTTAGACACTCTTATCCAGAGCCACTTCCAATTAGTACATTCATCTGAAGACGTGAAACAAAAGCCTAGCTGCAGTGTTGTCGTTCCTCCACTATTACCCTCAAGTGTCTTCAACCAGAGATCCATGTGGTTCACACACCCACCTCCTAAGAGGACCTGACACCTTTGTCCAAGGCCTATTTTAGATCATATTAGATATACACAAGTACCTCAGAGGAGGGGCTAGCAAGGGATCCTTTTAGACACCATTCTTCATTCCCTGCCCCGCCAACCAATCAGGCAAGGCCTTACTCATTTAGCACAAATCAGAGATGGCTTTATTAATTTATCACAAGTGACTGGCACAAATTATGGGGTGGCAGGATGAGGCAATATGCTCCAAGGGCAATTATGAGCTCTGTCGCACGTTGCCTTCTTCAGCCACTTGAGTCACCTGCTGAGTCTGATGTGCTTTAAAAAGCCTTCTCTTTTCTCACTCCCTCTCTCGTCCTCTCTCTCTCTCTCTCTCTTTTACAGGCACCATTATTTTCACGCCTGGCTGCTCCTCCAGACTGATGAGATGTCTATTAGGGCACCTGATGGAGGGCAGCCTGGCCTCACTGACTAGACGTAACATAGTAAATATACATCCGGGACTTAAATTAGTATGATATGTTTGGTATGGTTACATAAGACAGAGGATTACTTAAGGCAAAAACAAAAGTAGGGTGGATGGTTGGCGCATAATGCAAACGTCTAGCAACCCAAAGGTTGCATGTTCGAATCTCATCATGGACAATTTTAGCTAATTAGAAACTTTGCAACTGATTGCTACTTTGCAACTACTTAGCATGTTAGCTAATCCTTCCCCTAACCTTAACCCCTAGCCTAGCTAACATTAGCCACTTAGCTAACGTTAACCACAACAAATTGTCATTTGCAACATATCATACATTATGCAAATTCATAACATATATGAATTGTAATTCATAACATATCATACGAAATGGTTGGTGGACAGCCACATATTATACGTAACATATCATACTAATTGGAGTGTACCAGATTTACATTTACGACATTACGTCTACCCCCAATTCCAGGTTGTGGAGGGAGGAGGAGTGGAGCTAAAGGGTTAGGTAGTAGGTCAGGTCTTCTCCAAATGGTGGTCATTGGAGGTTATTGGAGGCTGAAGCATGGTAAGATTGTGTATTACAGTTATATACATACTGGTGTTGACTTGAGACTGTTCTCGGGAGAGAGTCTCGGTTGTCAACAACCGCCAAATTACAGAAGAATGCCTCAATATATTGAAGTGCTGAAGGGAACAGTTCTATCTCGGTCTTGTAGTGAAGTAAGTTGAGAAATTCTAGCTACATTTTTACACATGTAGGGCTTTTTTATTTCAACAGAAATTCATGGAAAGAATCCCAGCAATCAACAAGCCCAAATTGCAGATTTCTCAATAGGTTACAGTGCTGTAGAGTACTAGTAAGAAGTGCTTGCTCTAGGGCTTGCAGCGACCTTGTGGAGTAAGTGGTGAGACATTCAAGAATCCGGTGTTGGCTCGCTACACTTGTAGGGCTTTGGTGTCTCAACACAAATCTGTACTGTCATCTTCCTCTCTCTGCCTATGCATTATTTGGGTAGCGTTTGGAGTCAAGCTAATGCGTTTGGATCGGAGGCGAGACTGAGTAAATAGATATTAGAGCGAGATAATGAGGATGGTTTGTCAGCAGCGTTGTTTGTGTGGAGACATTGATACTTCCCTGAACCTCTCATTCGAACTGCATCAACAACTATCTACAATGATAAACCAATCTTCCCCATGTCTATCAACTGATCTAGTTCCAGAACAAAACCCATCAATCAAATCTTTGTTTCCATTGAAAGAAATTACATTTCCGTGAAGTTCAAACGCAGGAAGAGTTTACATTTCCTGTAAAAGGGCAACAAAAACTCGGAGACAAAAGTAAATAAAATAAAAATCAATGACTTTGCTTGGAACAAAAGATAAAAGAGTGAGAGGAGCAAATATCTATTTTTCATGAGCCCAAAGCATGTTTTTCATTCGAGGCGTTTTGGAGGGAGAATGAAACCTATTCAATAATTCAGAGCCGAAATATGTTTGGGAGCAGATTGTAGTTTTTTCTTCAGACTAATGAAAGCGTGGTCCTCTGTGGACCGTGGTTTTGACGTGTGTGTGTGTGGTTCATCCTAGAATGCACCAGTGGTCATAGAGATTTTTTGTAAATCTCTGATTTACTTTGGAGAGTCCCTGGTTTTAAAGTCTTACGACTTAGAACTGTTCAGCCTCAAGTCAGAATCGTACTTTTTCACTACTCAAAGCCCTTTGTAAACAATGTCTTCCATGTTGGTTGGTGCACCACAACTTTAGGTGAAGTTATCTTTCCTAGTCCAGCAACCACGAGTGAAGTTGCAATCAACCTATGGATGGATATTTAATGCTCACATGATGTTCTCACCGCTGCACAAAGTCAGGTTTGGATTCAACCCTTATTGAGGAAGATCTGTGTTATAGTGCGATTGAAATGGAAAGGGAATTTTTCATGAAGCCGAGTCTGACAAGGGCAGCGTGTTCCGCGAACACATTTCAATCATGCGATAGTGCGGCTCTTCCTCGATACTGACTGAATCTAGGCCTAGGTGTGTGTTGTGCTGTGAGTGCAGTCATTACCATGTCATGTATGTGATTGTGTGGTGGGAGATAGCCTAGCGCGGTGGGACAGTAACCGAAAGGTCGCTGGTTTGAATCCCCAAGCCGACTAGGTGAAAAATCTGTGGATGTGCCCTTGAGCAAGGCACTTAACCCTAATTGCTCTTGTATTCACTCTGAATAAGAGCGTTTGCTAAATCAGGGATTCCCCAACTCAGTCCTGATCCACCCCTGGCGGCACATTTTGGTGTTTGCCACAGCACGACACATCTGACTCAAATAATCACATCTTGATGATGAGTTAGTTATTTGAATCAGCTGTGCAGTGCACCCTGGGGGAGGGAAGAAACACTGTTCTAAATGACTCAAATATTAATGTATGTTTCCACCTATCAGTGACACACATTCAAGCCCACTGAACCCACCAAACACCTCCGTATGTCTGCCCACACAACCCACCCACACGGTTATGAGAAATAATTCATTCACAAAATGACTTCATCCCCAGCCAACCACACCAGAACACAACACTGCACTGAGATATTGAGGTAGTACTGTAATTGAAGGGAAGTGTGCTCCACTGGTCAGATGAGCCACAGATTCCTCACTATCCCACAATCTCCGTGTTCAACCAACTGTAAACCCTCCAACCTGGGAGTGTTCCCATCCATCCTATAGTTTGCATGCCAAATGGTTCCCTATTTAGTGCACTACTTTTGAGCAGCGCCCATTGGGGATCTGGTAAAAAAAACTGTGCACTATATAGGGAGTAGGGTGCCATTTGGGATGCAAGCCCTAGTCGTCGTGTGCCACAGATGGATTTGTCCAATCATTCTCTACATAACGCTCTTATTATTAAGAGGAATTAAATCAGTTAATGAGCTTGTCCTGTTTACCATGGAATCATTAAGGAGGAATTTTCCCTCATAAAGCCAGCATTCTTCAACTATGGTATCTGAATAAAACATGTTTCTGCATTATGTCTGCATTCTCTGTCTTCAGCTTCAAGGCAGAATATTTCCATACACTCCCTCAAGTGCACCATTAAAGTGAAAGGTGAAACGTCTTTGAATCCTTCAAAGATTTGTTTTAATGGGGCCGTGCACTTTCAACAAACACTAGCCTTAACCGCAAAGAAATGAGTGATGTGATTGTAGGTTGATTTGTAGATTTGGTAGGCTGACAACCACTCTGTCTGCAGTCAGGTCTCGTTCAGTGTACAGAGTAGGGTTTATGTCTCAAGTCAAGGTGGAATACAGTATTATTCTCTCCCTCATTCCCTCTATTTCTGTCTCTTGTGCTCTGTTCCACTACTCTGTTCATCTGTATCATCTTTCTCTCTGACAACTTGTTTTCTACCCTTCTCTCTTGGACTCTGTTCCACTACTCTGTTCATCTGTATTCTCTCTCTCTCATTTTCAAGTCTTCTCTCTCGTACTCTGTTTTACTATTCTCTCTCTCTCTCTCTCTCTCGTACTCTTTTACTATTCTCTCTCTCTCTCCTCTCTCTCTCTCTCTCTAGTTTAAGTCTCTCCTGTATTCTGTTATACTATAATCTCTCCATCATCCTCTCTCTCCCACCCCCCCCCCCCCCCCCTCTCTCTCTCTTCCCTCCTTCCTTCCCTCTCTCTCTCCCTTTCTTCCTGCTATCACAGGCCTCAGGGGGATAGTGAACATGTTGCTATTTTAACCTGCCACTTGATCATGTGACTATGATGTGTGGTTGACAGTGAGGGTTCCTGAACACAAGTAATACCTCCAGCACTGTGTGTGTGTGTGTCTGTGTGTGTGTGTGTGTGTGTGTGTGTGTGTGTGTGTGTGTGTGTGTGTGTGTGTGTGTGTGTGTGTGTGTGTGTGTGCGTGCGCTATATCCCAGTGGGCAGACCATAGCATTGATCCAGGGACAACCGGCTTACACAACACAGCTGGAGTAAGATCACTTTCTCGCTCTCCCGTTCCTCTCTCTCTCTCTATCTCTCTCTCACCATTTCCCCTCTCTCTCTATATATCCATCTCTCTCTCTCCCTTTCCCCTCTCTCTCTCTATCCATCTCTCTCTCACCCTTTCCCCTCTCTCTCTATATCCATCTCTCTCACCCTTTCCCCTCTCTCTATATCCATCTCTCTCTCTCCCTTTCCCCTCTCTCTCTCTATCCATCTCTCTCACCCTTTCCCCTCTCTCTCTATATCCATCTCTCTCTCTCCCATTACCCTCTCTCTCTCTATCCATCTCTCTCTCTCTCTATCCATCTCTCTCACCCTTTCCCCTCTCTCTCTATATCCATCTCTCTCTCCCATTACCCTCTCTCTCTCTATCCATCTCTCTCTCTCCCTTTCCCCTCTCTCTCTCTATCCATCTCTCTCTCCCCTCTCTCTCTCTCTATCCATCTCTCTCACCCTTTCCCCTCTCTCTATATATCCATCTCTCTCTCTCCCATTACCCTCTCTCTCTCTATCCATCTCTCTCTCTCCCTTTCCCCTCTCTCTCTCTATCCATCTCTCTCTCCCCTCTCTCTCTCTATCCATCTCTCTCTCCCTTTCCCCTCTTTCTCTATCCATCTCTCTCTCTCCCTTTCCCCTCTCTCTCTCTATCCATCTCTCTCTCTCCCTTTCCCCTCTCTCTCTATCCATCTCTCTCTCCCCTCTGTCTCTCTCTATCCATCCCTCTCTCCCTTTCCCCTCTCTCTCTCTATCCATCTCTCACCCTCCCTCTCTTACACAAGGCAGCCATCTTGACATAGTTTCTGTCTGTTACAGTGCCTCTAACACTTCAGTGTATCATCACTGACTACCCTTCTGTCTTTTGTGCTGTGTCGCCGAGTAAAAGAGACTAGCAATAGAGAGACGAGAGATACAGGCGAGAGAGATTAGGCCAATACCCACAAATTATCAAAATCCAGAAAAGAGTTCAATTCTACACCCACCTAAAAGGAAGCGATTCCCAATCCTTCCATAACAACGCCATCACCTACAGAGAGATGAACCTGGAAAAAGTCCCCTAACCAAACTGGTCCTGGGGCTCTGTTCACTAACACACCCCACAGAGCCCCAGGACAGCAACACAATTACACCCAACCAAATCACGAGAAAACAAAAAGATAATTACTTGACAAATTGGAAAGAATTAACAAAAAAACAGAGCAAACTAGAATGCTATTTGGACCTAAACAGAGAGTACACAGTGGCAGAATACCTGACCACTGTGACGGACCCAAACGAAAGGAAAGTTTGACTATGTACAGTCTCAATTAGCATAGCCTTGCTATTGAGAAAGGCCGCCGTAGGCAGACCTGACTCTCAAGAGAAGACAGGCTGTGTGCTCACTGCCCACAAAATGAGGTGGAAACTGAGCTGCACTTCCTAACCTCCTGCCCAATGTATGACCATATTAGAGAGACATATTTCCCTCCGATTACACAGACCCACAAAGAATTTGAAAACGAACCCAATTTTGATCAACTCCCATATCTATTGGGATAAATAAGTGTGCCATCACAGCATCAACATTTGTGACCTGTTGCCACAAGAAAAGGCCAACCAGTGAAGAACAACCACCATTGTAAATACAACCAATATTTATACTTATTTATTTTCCCTTTTGTACTTTAACCATTTGTACATCGATACAACACTGCATATATACATAATATGACATTTGAAATGTCTTTATTATTTTGGAACTTCTGTGAGTGTAATGTTCAATTTTACTGTTTTTTTTCTCACTTTTGAATATTATCTACCGCAATTACTTAGGCAATGTTAACATAATGTAATGAAACAGCAGGGAGCAGGTCTCGAACCCTCGACCTTCGACCCCGAGGTCCGGCGCGCTATCGACTGTGCTGCAAAAGCATGCTCGCGCGGCAGGGTCGATTTCCGCGTTATAAACCCAGGGTCGTTACAACATGCTTCCCATGCCAATAAAGACCCTTGAATTGAATTGAAAGAAAACTCTCACCTGAGTTGAATGAGCCCTTGTCAATGTCAATGCATCTTCCTTTCAGATGAGTTCACTTATTCCTCTCATCCCTTTAGCCTGGGTCCCCGGGGTCGTGTTTTAACCAGGGTCTGGAGCAGACTGGTGACAACTGTGTCATCAAACCACTGGGCACAAACTGGTTGAATCAATGTTGTTTCCACGTCATTTCAACCAACAAAAATCTATGTGATGTTGAATCAACGTTGTTTCCACGTCATTTCAACCAACAAAAATCTATGTGATGTTGAATCAACGTGGAAAACTGATTGGATTTGAAAAAAGTCATCAATGTCAGGACATTATTTTTCCCTCTGTTTTATTCTGCTATGTTTCTCTCTACCTCTGCATTACGGTAATGGCTGTGTTATTTGACTGGTATGTTTCTCTCTACCTCTCCATTACGGTAATGGCTGTGTTATTTGACTGGTATGTTTCTCTCTACCTCTGCATTACGGTAATGGCTGTGTTATTTGACTGGTATGTTTCTCTCTACCTCTGCATTACGGTAATGGCTGTGTTATTTGACTGGTATGTTTCTCTCTACCTCTGCATTACGGTAATGGCTGTGTTATTTGACTGGTATGTTTCTCTCTACCTCTGCATTACGGTAATGGCTGTGTTATTTGACTGGTATGTTTCTCTCTACCTCTGCATTACGGTAATGGCTGTGTTATTTGACTGGTATGTTTCTCTCTACCTCTGCATTACGGTAATGGCTGTGTTATTTGACTGGTATGTTTCTCTCTACCTCTGCATTACGGTAATGGCTGTGTTATTTGACTGGTATGTTTCTCTCTACCTCTGCATTACGGTAATGGCTGTGTTATTTGACTGGTATGTTTCTCTCTACCTCTGCATTACGGTAATGGCTGTGTTATTTGACTGGTATGTTTCTCTCTACCTCTGCATTACGGTAATGGCTGTGTTATTTGACTGGTATGTTTCTCTCTACCTCTGCATTACGGTAATGGCTGTGTTATTTGACTGGTATGTTTCTCTCTACCTCTGCATTACGGTAATGGCTGTGTTATTTGACTGGTATGTTTCTCTCTACCTCTGCATTACGGTAATGGCTGTGTTATTTGACTGGTATGTTTCTCTCTACCTCTGCATTACGGTAATGGCTGTGTTATTTGACTGGTATGTTTCTCTCTACCTCTGCATTATGTTAATGGCTGTGTAATTTGACTGGTATTTTTCTCTCTTAGCACTCTTCAAACTCTCACTAAATGCGCTTGTGCAGTCGGTGTAATGGGTTTTGCAGCATAATGGTGAGAGAAAAAAGAATTGTTTATCGTTGTCCTTTTTGTTGATTCTGTTGTGTTTCTCAGGCATTGAGAGGAAGTCGACCTCCTGTGTGTGTACTTAGCACCTTGTGTGTAATGGCATTTGGTGGCGTCATGCTCTCGTGTTTGTGAGAACGCCGCGTTCGATTACTGTCGGAAGTGCTGATTGTTTGTGTGTTAGCCGTAAGCTTGTGCACACACACATTCATACACACTCACCTTCCAAGAATATAGTAAAAAAGTCACAGAAACTGGAGAGAGATGGAGGCATGGATGGAGATAGGGATGGATAGAGGGATGAGAGAGGGAGGGATGGATAGAGGGATGAGAGGAGGATGGATAGATAGAGTGACGAGAGGGGGATGAGAGAGAGAGGGATGGATAGAGGGATGAGAGATAGAGGGATGAATGGATAGAGGGATACAGGGACAAGAGGGGGATGAGAGAGGGAGGCATGGATAGATAGAGGGATGAGAGGGGGATGGATGGATAGAGGAATGAGAGAGGGATGGATGGATAGAGGGATGTGAGAGGGATGGATGGATGGATAGAGGGATACAGGGACAAGAGGGGGATGAGAGAGGGAGGCATGGATAGATAGAGGGATGAGAGGGGGATGGATGGATAGAGGGATGAGAGAGGGATGGATGGATAGAGGGATTTGAGAGGGATGGATGGATGGATAGAGGGATGAGAGAGGGATGGATGGATGGAGAGAGGGATGGATGGATAGAGGAATGAGAGAGGGATGGATGGATAGAGGGATGTGAGAGGGATGGATGGATAGAGGGATGTGAGATGGATGGATAGATAGAGGGATGTGAGATGGATGGATGGATGGATAGAGGGATGAGAGAGGGATGGATGGATGGATGGAGAGAGGGATGGATGGATAGAGGGATGTGAGAGAGGGAAATAGGTTGACACACACAGAGAACTGTGCCTGCTCTCCTCCTGTCCTCTCCTCTTCCACCTTGTTCGTAAAATCCCTTTCTGGAACTGACAGCATACACCACAGGGTGGTAACCTCGTCGCCAACATAACCGCCCCCCTCTCCCCTAGGGCTGCCCAACACATTCGGAGCACTGTCAAGGCATACATGGTGCCAGTGCAGAACACACACACTCTCCCTCCTCAAAACCCCCTGGCTTGCATGTCGTTGGCAGTCACTTCCAGAGACTTGGAGGTACCCACAGGATATGCCCATAGAGAGAGATAACCCCTCCACCCACACACACACACCCTTTCTCTCCCCGATAGCGACAGAACACAGCCAAGACTTCTTGTTCTTCTTCCCATCCAGTTTTACTCTTCACCACACACTGTCCTTACCCTCCTCGCCTTGTTCCATCCCACCAGTCTTCCACCCCAACCCCCCCCACCCCCTGAATATATTTGGCAGTCATTCCTGGGGATGTAGAGGTTCCCTTCGGTACCTAAACCCCATCCTACCCACCCTATCGGGAAAGACTGGAACGGCTCAGGGTGGTGAGTTGTTATGCAGAGGCTGGCATGTTGCTACCTCTCTGAGTCTCTGTTTCTTACCACCTAACTTTTTACTCAGCCGTGTCTATGCCATCAGTCACTTTGAGCTGGCATTGATGCAAGGACATTTCCCTCGTCTGTCTGTGTGAAATAGGAAGTCCGTGTTTACTCAGAGACGTCCAGATCATAATTAAAAGGACATGAATTTGACAAAGGACCCATTTAGATGTATTGTATAAGCAGATGTGCTAGCCTGGAGGCCAGTGTCTCGGCATGCACTGTGTGCTAATGGAGCTAGCCATGCTAGCAGAATCAGTGATGAGGCATCTGGCCTTCTCAGAGACAGACGGATAGAGCATGAGATTGGGGCCTGGTTCCAATTCTGTCGATACGTAGCTGCCCTTCCTTCTTTGAAGTAGCTCATGTCATGTGACATGGATACTTTTATTCCTAGTTGATTAGGTCAGTGGGAGATTTTGCAGGTGTCCTGATGCTATGAGAGGTTAAATAGTACAGGTGTCCTGGAAAACTTCATCTCTCCATCTTTTCTGATCTTTCTTCTTCTTAACATAAACTGAGGGTAGTTATGAGGTCCCAGGATGCCAGCGATAAATTACACACAGAATTATAATATTCATGAAATGTAAGCACAGCTGTCAAATTCCAACCAATTCTTGTCTCCCTAACAGAAAAAAAAAGTTAAGTACAGAATAAAGTGCTATAGGTGATAGTTCCCTCAGTTACCTTATATTGGTGGTACAGTTTTAGGAATAACTGGCATTGTGTTTTTTAATTCAGAAGTTTTCCATTTTATTTGTATAGAGGTAGCAACAGGCTATGATATTAAGTGAGCATTGGCTGACACTGGCCCAGCATTAAGCTCACTGGCTGGCATTTACATAAATAGTAACGTCTACAGACCAGTCTGTTGCCACGGCAACACCAGGTGATTCTCCACGGCAACCTCCTTCCACACTGCAGCTTTGTCATGATCCTCCCCACCCTTGGATTAAGGCCCCGCCCCTCTTCTCCCCCCTCATTGATCCTAGTTTGACAGGAGTAACAGAATTCTATTTGGACAACACACACTTACACACACTTATTTGGACAACACACACACAAACACACACAAAGACACACAAACACATGCACACACACGCACACAGCACATTCATTAATACGACATACAGAACCCTCACATTAATACATACATTTAAAAAAATACATGGCTATGCCATTGAAACACGACACTTGTACCTCACACACATTTGCAAAGCTCTTACACACACACACACACAACCCATGTCTAATCTGTTCTGTGAGAGTGTAGGCCTAATATCCATGTCTGTTTGTGTGAGAGTGTAGGCCTAATATCCATGTCTGTTTGTGTGAGAGTGTAGGCCTAATATCCATGTCTGTTTGTGTGAGAGTGTAGGCCTAATATCCATGTCTGTTTGTGTGAGAGTGTAGGCCTAATATCCATGTCTGTTTGTGTGAGAGTGTAGGCCTAATATCCATGTCTGTGTGTGTGTGAGAGTGTAGGCCTAATATCCATGTCTGTTTGTGTGTGAGAGTGTAGGCCTAATATCCATGTCTGTGTGTGTGAGAGTGTAGGCCTAATATCCATGTCTGTGTGTGTGAGAGTGTAGGCCTAATATCCATGTCTGTTTGTGTGAGAGTGTAGGCCTAATATCCATGTCTGTTTGTGTGAGAGTGTAGGCCTAATATCCATGTCTGTTTGTGTGAGAGTGTAGGCCTAATATCCATGTCTGTTTGTGTGAGAGTGTAGGCCTAATATCCATGTCTGTTTGTGTGTGAGAGTATAGGCCTAATATCCACGTCTGTTTGTGTGTGAGAGTGTAGGCCTAATATCCATGTCTGTTTGTGTGAGAGTGTAGGCCTAATATCCATGTCTGTTTGTGTGAGAGTGTAGGCCTAATATCCATGTCTGTTTGTGTGAGAGTGTAGGCCTAATATCCATGTCTGTGTGTGTGTGAGAGTGTAGGCCTAATATCCATGCCTGTTTGTGTGTGAGAGTGAAGGCCTAATATCCATGTCTGTTTGTGTGAGAGTGTAGGCCTAATATCCATGTCTGTGTGTGTGAGAGTGTAGGCCTAATATCCATGTCTGTGTGTGTGAGAGTGTAGGCCTAATATCCATGTCTGTTTGTGTGAGAGTGTAGGCCTAATATCCATGTCTGTTTGTGTGAGAGTGTAGGCCTAATATCCATGTCTGTTTGTGTGAGAGTGTAGGCCTAATATCCATGTCTGTTTGTGTGTGAGAGTGTAGGCCTAATATCCATGTCTGTGTGTGTGAGAGTGTAGGCCTAATATCCATGTCTGTTTGTGTGAGAGTGTAGGCCTAATATCCATGTCTGTTTGTGTGAGAGTGTAGGCCTAATATCCATGTCTGTTTGTGTGAGAGTGTAGGCCTAATATCCATGTCTGTTTGTGTGTGAGAGTGTAGGCCTAATATCCATGTCTGTTTGTGTGAGAGTGTAGGCCTAATATCCATGTCTGTGTGTGTGAGAGTGTAGGCCTAATATCCATGTCTGTTTGTGTGTGAGAGTGTAGGCCTAATATGTCCAGAAAGGCTAATGGAATCGGGGAACGGTAGGGAGAGTATAGTATTGTCACTGCTAATAGACTTAGGAGTTTATCATGCTTTTCATCGCCGGAGAAGAGCGAAAAACATCACAGCCACAAACACACATTAAAGTCAAATTAGATAAGCGCCTCTGTGTCTGTTGTCACTGCTCTACTGCCAGTAGCAGAGGAAAATACGCTTTTATATGACCTATTAAAGCACACAGGAACTGTTTTTTTCTGTTCTGGAGATGTTACCTTGTCAACAATTTCCCAAGCTAGGCCTATGATTACAGGCAAGTTTGGATGAGCTCTTGTTTCCTGGAAACGATCCATGGCAACGGCCACCCCATAATCCTCCAAAAAAACATGGCCTCTCTTGTGTTTTGTTGTTGTTGTTTGGTTTTGTCTGTTTAACGCCACAGCAACGAATTAAGGCCAATTTGTTGATATTTGTGGATGTTTCCACTCTCAATACCCGATGCTTCCCAATTGCCAAGGCCTATTTTCTCTGTGATTCCCTGACATTAAAGCCAACCGCGTCGACTGCCCCATGCCATTTCATATGCATATATTAGCCTTTACGTGATTGATTGAATTATTTCATTATTTGTGGTTAATCTCCTAAAACTGCCCGCAGGTTGGTTGGATCGGAATTACTCGGCGGAGTATTGCTAATTACCTTACATTAGCATATGCAAATGAGGGATGTTATCTTGTGTACAAAATGTTGCTTGTGGTAAACACTGAGCTAATGACTTTAGCTGTTTAAATGGTACTAATTGCATATTGTTTAATGAGATGCGCATTTTTAGAGTATCTTACATCACAGGAAGGAATGGGGGGGGGTTATGTAGTTCCATCTTGGTTGTTGTTTAGCCTTTATGGTCAAACAGCCTACGTCTTTGTTGAGGGGGACAAAAGATGTGTTCTGGACTTGAAACAAGGACCTGGGCCTGCATCCTAAATGGCACCCTTTTCCTTGTATAGTGCACTACTTTTGACCAGAGCCCTATGGCATGCCCCATGTGCCCTGGTCAAAACAAGTGCACTAAATGGGGAAAGCGGTGCCATTTAGGATGTAGGCTGGGTGCCATTGTGCTGGACAATGTGAAGTCATAAAGGTTATTTTACCGATCTCTCTTTCTACTGTCATTCATCTTAACTATACACCATCCAGTGTCTGTCTCCTCTGTCATTCATCTTAACTATACACCATCCAGTGTGTCTGTCTCCACTGTCATTCATCTTAACTATACACCTCCAGTGTCTGTCTCCTCTGTCATTCATCTTAACTATACACCATCCAGTGTGTCTGTCTCCTCTGTCATTCATCTTAACTACACACCACCCAGTGTGTCTGTCTCCTCTGTCATTCATCTTAACTATATACCATCCAGTGTGTCTGTCTCCTCTGTCATTCATCTTAACTATACACCATCCAGTGTGTCTGTCTGTCTCCTCTGTCATTCATCTTAACTATACACCATCCAGTGTGTCTGTCTGTCTCCTCTGTCACTCACCTTAACTATATAGCATCCAGTGTGTCTGTCTCCTCTGTCATTCATCTTAACTATATACCATCCAGTGTGTCTGTCTCCTCTGTCATTCATCTTAACTATATACCATCCAGTGTGTCTGTCTCCTCTGTCATTCATCTTAACTATATACCATCCAGTGTGTCTGTCTCCTCTGTCATTCATCTTAACTATATACCATCCAGTGTGTCTGTCTCCTCTGTCATTCATCTTAACTACACACCACCCAGTGTGTCTGTCTCCTCTGTCATTCATCTTAACTATACACCATCCAGTGTGTCTGTCTGTCTCCTCTGTCATTCATCTTAACTATATACCATCCAGTGTGTCTGTCTCCTCTGTCATTCATCTTAACTATACACCATCCAGTGTGTCTGTCTGTCTCCTCTGTCATTCATCTTAACTATATACCATCCAGTGTGTCTGTCTCCTCTGTTATTCATCTTAAATATATACCATCCAGTGTGTCTGTCTCCTCTGTCATTCATCTTAACTATATACCATCCAGTGTGTCTGTCTCCTCTGTCATTCATCTTAACTACACACCACCCAGTGTGTCTGTCTCCTCTGTCATTCATCTTAACTATACACCATCCAGTGTGTCTGTCTGTCTCCTCTGTCATTCATCTTAACTATATACCATCCAGTGTGTCTGTCTCCTCTGTCATTCATCTTAACTATACACCATCCAGTGTGTCTGTCTGTCTCCTCTGTCATTCATCTTAACTATACACCATCCAGTGTGTCTGTCTGTCTCCTCGGTCATTCATCTTAAATATATACCATCCAGTGTGTCTGTCTCCTCTGTCATTCATCTTAACTATATACCATCCAGTGTGTCTGTCTCCTCTGTCATTCATCTTAACTATACACCATCCAGTGTGTCTGTCTGTCTCCTCTGTCATTCATCTTAACTATAGACCATCCAGTGTGTCTGTCTCCTCTGTCATTCATCTTAACTATACACCATCTAGTGTGTCTGTCTCCACTGTCATTCATCTTAACTATATACCATCCAGTGTGTCTGTCTGTCTCCTCTGTCATTCATCTTAACTATAGACCATCCAGTGTGTCTGTCTCCGCTGTCATTCATCTAACTATACACCATCCAGTGTGTCTGTCTCCACTGTCATTCATCTTAACTATATACCATCCAGTGTGTCTGTCTGTCTCCTCTGTCATTCATCTTAACTATAGACCATCCAGTGTGTCTGTCTCCGCTGTCATTCATCTAACTATACACCATCCAGTGTGTCTGTCTCCTCTGTCATTCATCTTAACTATATACCATCCAGTGTGTCTGTCTCCTCTGTCATTCATCTTAACTATACCCCATCCAGTGTGTCTGTCTCCGCTGTCATTCATCTAACTACACACCATCCAGTGTGTCTGTCTCCTCTGTCATTCATCTTAACTATATACCATCCAATGTGTCTGTCTCCTCTGTCATTCATCTTAACTATAGACCTGATTCACTCCTCCTCTCTGCTTATGAAACCTCCTCCAATAGGGCCACTATGTAATTCATAAAGGAATGGTTGGGCCATCAAGGCCACCTACACAACACCTCTGTGCGCGCACACACACACACACACACACACACACACACACACACACACACACACACACACACACACACACACACACACACACACACACACACACACACACACACACACACACACACACACACACACACACAGAAATGCACTATGCACAAAGTCACTTTATGCATTTACACTGAGCACAATGTATCTGTCACATGCGGTATATTGTACACACACGTATATATGTGCACATACATGCACACACGCACAATCAGACTCATGCACTCACACAGGCACACACAAACACACAGAGAGAGAGAGAGAGAGACAAAGTGCGTCACCAGCAGTGTCCTGTAGTGTCCTGAACCCCCTGGCCTCAGTGGCTCTGTCATCACAGTTCCCTACTCTTTATCTGTAGCTGGCAGAGAGGGGCCTGGGGCTCTGTCTACACACTGTAACACACATATACACACACACAAGACATGCACGTATACGCATGCATACACACACACATGCACACATACAAGACACACACATATATATGCATGCAAACACACACATTTGCACATGCACACACACACACTCAGGTTTAAAAGGTCAGTGCCCCTGTTGTATGACCTGATGTAATTGTTCTGTCATAGTGGTGGGGACCTCCGTCAGTCCAAATAATGTCATATTGATGTTGAGAGAATGGTCTTACTTTGTGTGGGTGTCTGCTTGTGCATACACGTGTGTGTGTGTGCCTTTGTGTGTGTGTCTCCCAGTGTGTGTGTGTGTCTGTGTGTGCTTGTGTGTGTCCTAGTGTGTGGGTTTCCCATTGTGTGACTGTGTGTGCTTGTGTGTGTGTCTGTGTGTACTTGTGTGTGTGTCCTAGTGTGTGTGTGCGTCCTTGTGTCCTAGTGTGTGTGTCCTAGTGTGTGTGTGCGTCTGTGTGTCCTAGTGTGTGTGTGTGTCTGTGTGTCCTAGTGTGTGTGTTTCCCATTGTGTGACTGTGTGTCTCTAAGTCATCCGGTGGACCTCTTACAGAAAAGATCCAATCATTTCATCAGGGCATCGAGGACACTCACCTTATCTAGCGCTGTAGGGACCAGGCTGGAAGGAAACTCAACTGAGATCATTATTCTCTTACAGGTATTCACATACAGAAACATCCATGACATTTATTCTAACTTGAGTAGAAGTCATTTCTCAATGAGGAATGGCAGCAAATTCACATGCAATATTGTGTGACTGAATACATAAGACCATGTTCTAAAGCAGAGTTTATAACAGTGGACTGTACTTGGAGGCCTGCTTTCAATAGGTTAAACTTGTATTCCTTTATTGAAGTAATCAATGATCGATGATCGGATAGGTAAATGGGTGGATTTCACTGCATTGCCTTCACTCATCAAGTCAGATCAGTGACTACCTCAAAGAAGGATGGAAGGATTTCAAACTATTGTAACAGGGCCCTATAATGTACCATTATACCTGCAAAAACATTGTGCTGTTTAACAAATGATCCTGGATCAGCTTGGTTTCACTGCTCTGACCAGTCAAGGCTAGACCTGGTATCAGCTGATCCCAATGCAGTTGTTAAAATGGGCCGCAGTCTGCAGTTCACTGCTGCCCACCTGTTCTGAGTAACCAGGCGTGCCAGATATCTCCATGTCTGGAATGTTCAATGTTCCGGTCTGGAAGTTACCTACCTCCAGGGTAGTATCTGTCTTTCCTGCTGAAGGGCCTTCCTCTTCCCTGCCTCTTTTCTCATGTACCTTTCTCTCTCTCTCTCTCTCCCTCTCTCTCTCTCCCTCTCTCTCTCTCTCGCTCTTTCTCTCTCTGTCTCTGTCTCTCTCTCTCCCTCCCCCTCTCGCTCTCTCTCCCCCCCCCTCGCTCTCTCTCTCTCTCTCTCTCCCCCCTCCCCTCTCGCTCTCTATCACTTCCTCTCGGTGGGTCTGACATGCTGACCAAACTGGCAACGCCAATGCGTCTGTGTGCACCATCGCGCGCATGTTGATTTTGTCTAACCCCACAAGACACGCAGGTTAAAATTCCAAAATCAACCCTGAACCAACTATATTCATTTGGGGACAGGTCAAAACACACATATATTTATGGACATTCAGCTAGCTTGCTGTTGCTAGCTAATTTGTCCAGGGAGATAAACATTGGGCTGTTAATTTACCTGAAATGCACAAGGTCCTTTATTTAGGGAATATAGTTAGGGAATATCATGTCATCCTGCAGATAATGAATGCAGGTAATGAATGCGGCCGAGTTGTAGATTCCAGCAGCCTGAGGTGCTATTCCAGGTGCTGGCTAGGGGACCTTTCTGTCCTCTTGTCATTTGGGTCGGTGGAGGAGGGGGAGACTTATTTTGGAGCACTCTGGAGAGGTATTTAATTGGCCTCCCTTGGAAATGGTTACCTCGCTCTCTCTCTGTGTGTGTGTGTGTGTGTCTTCTACCTCCTGTTCCGTGATTGTAGGGCCATGCTGTGTGAAACACAGACTGGACTGCTTTGTCCTCTGTGCTGGGAAAACTACCCTCAGTCCACCCGCGCTGTGCTAAAATATACTTCAGGAATACATCATTAAATATGCATGAGATGTGTTTGTATGAGTAGGGGAAAAATAGGGGAATGTGTGTTTGGTTCACGTGTATGCACTGTGTGTGTGTGTGTGTGTGTGTATCAGAGAGGCTGGTGGGAGGAGCTATAGGAGGACAGGCTCATTGTAATGGCTGGAATGGAATAAATGGAACCACATGAAACCACATGTTTGACTCTGTTCCATTTATTCCATTCCATTATAGTCCTTTCTTCTATAGTTCCTCCCACCAGCCTCCTCTGGTGTGTATTGTGATTGTGTGTGTTAGTGTGTGTATGTGTCGGAGAGGGGTCGACGGGGGTGGTGTGACACAGAGTGACTCTGTGTCCTTTGGTTTCCTCCTAAGTATCATGGCGCCCTGTTGGCAAGTGTTGCTGTTTGTTTCCAGGACTGGAAAGAGGCTGTATGGTGCATTACTCCTCACTAGTGGGTGGACCCCCCCCCCCCCCCCCCCCCCCCCCCAAGTTATGCCTGAGTGTTTATCTGGGAACTCTCTGATTTGAGGTGTTGAACAGCTGGTGGGCACTTTGTCTGCTTTCTCTCTCTTCATCTCTCTCTCAGTCTGGGGTGAGACGAGTGGTGTAAAAAGTACCCGTTTGTCATACCTAAGTAAAAGTAAAGATACCTTCATCGAAATGACTCAAGTAAAACAGAAAGTTACCCAGTAAAATACTATTTGAGTAAAAGTCTAAAAGTGTTTGGTTTTAAATATACTAAAAGTATAAATCATTTCAAGTTCCTTTAGTTAATTTAGTAAATATTTTATTAACTCTATTTCTTGAGCTGCACTGCAAGTAAGCATTTCACTGTAAGGTCTACACCTGTTGTATTAGGCGCATGTGACAAATAATATTTGATTTGATTTGATAATAAATCAGACGGCACCATTTTAATTTGATTTGTAATATATGTTTTAGGACTAGCCAGGGACACACTCCAACACTCAGACATCATTTACAAACGAAGCATGTGTGTTTAGTGAGTCTGCCGAATTAGAGGCAGTAGGGATGACTAGGGATGTTCTCTTGATAAGTGCCTGAATTGGACCATTTAACTGTCCTGCTAAGCATTCAAAATGTAACCAGTACTTTAGGGTGTCAGGAGAAATGTATGGAGGAAAAATAACATTATTATTTAGGAATGTAGAGGAGTAAAAGTTGTCAAAAATATAAATAGTAAAGTACAGATACCCCAAAACACTACTTAAGTCATACTTTTACTTAAGTACTTTACACCACTGGGTGAGTCCTACATGACTTGGAACATTGCGGTTCAATAAGGATGTGTTTTAGGTGACTTGATGTTCTCTAAAAAATGGTCTGGCATTTTGAGGGGTAGCTAGGGATGATGGCCACCTTTACCCCTTCCCAAAAGAATAAAAATCCCTTAAGCCCACATAGCCACTTCCTACTATACCACGTGTCAAACTCATTCCACGGAGGGCTGAGTGAGGGTTTTAACTCCTTCATTGTACTTGACTGATGAATTAAGGTCACTAATTAATAAAGAACTCCACTCACCTGGTTGTCTAGGTCTTAATTGAAAGGAAAAAACAAAAACCAGCAGACACAAGGCCCTCGATTGAATGAGTTTGACACCCCCTGTACTACGCATTGTTGACTGATTAGCCAAGAGTAGGGGAAATAACATTTTACAAACATAATCGGCACCAACGCTGTTTAATTTCAGGCTGCATACACATTTACTGCCTTACCAAAGACATTGTGAGAAGTAATTGCCGCTACGATAATTATCGCTGTAATATGGTGAGTAATATGTTTTTGTTCAGCACTGTTTTGTAGACAGAAAGTGGTGTTCCAAGAGTACATCATCAATCACTAATTATAATGGGTATCAGATTGTCTGTGCTTGTATTTGTGAATTAAGGTTGTTACCAACATCCAGGGCCCACAGTCAGTTATGCCAAGCCGCAGGATAGCCTGCCAAGGGGGCAGGCGAATCACATCTTCTCACATTTTCAGCCAACCTTACATAAATGATTAATGAGCTTTTACATCTCAGTATCTATGTGCTTTCACCCACCACATTGCTGTCATAACATGGTCAGCCGAGATTCGTATTGAAAAAGGCTTTCGACTTGCTTACACAAATCCAACTTTAACAGTCCTGGCTCTTGAAAACCAGTTCAGTTCAATCTTTCCTTAGAAAGGCCTTTGAAATGTCTTACATGGCGGAACCCACAGAGATTGTTTTCCTGGGAAAGGGCTGTAGTCAGCCGGGGTCCACACTGACCATTTCAGCCCCTAGGAATGGAAGTAATTGCCATGGTTACTCTGAAAAAGCGAATGCAATTCCACCCTTTTGTTCCTGTGTCTGTGTAATCACTGTCGGAGAGATGTTTTGACATAACCCTCCCTCTCTCTGGGCTCTCCTTCATCTTTAAAATCCTTATTAACATGTTGGGGATTCGTATCACGTGTACACGTGCTACTGTACTTCGCTGCTTAGCTGTTGTAAAAATCCCTGCAGTTTTGTGAGACTATATTTAGAAATACATCTTTGCGAAGACTGGTCAGTTCAGCTACTCTACATGGCACAGTGTGACTATTGTGGCCAGTCAGTATTCAACCTTGGTGGATGCTTCAAGGTTGTGTGCTCCTCTCCTCTCAAAGAAGGGAGCACGCCTCTTTCTTTGTCAACCTAATGTATTCTTCCTTTGTGCTTTCCTATAGTCACTCTTTGTCTACCTGTTCTCTCTGTGCACCTATATGTTCTCTGCTTTGTGGGGACAATAGCTATTTTGCCCATTCAAGGACAATCCTCTTCACATCACAATCGCTCATGTGAGGAGTGGGGGACGCTCAATGATGTGGACTGTAAATGACCCTGAACCTGATGGATCCTGTTTTTGTGAGATGTCCTCGGGGTCAAGTGACCATTTGACATGTGCCGTTACCATGGCAAATGGAAGACTTTCCCTGGACAGGCTAAAAGGGCAAGTGGCAGGAGGCAGTGGACGGAGGGAGGCGCATCCATTATGGGTTGAGACATCATCTGGCCAGTGATTGAGTGGACGGAAGGGAGGTAAAACAAGGAAGGAGATGTCGGTGAGAGCATCTGTGATTGGGTAAGATCTGGCGGAGCTGATTCCCGGTTGGCTGAGAGCAGCTGCGATTGGTTAAGAGCTTGCAGAGCTGATTCCCGGTTGGCTGAGCATGACGTTTGGATCCCAGACACTGCATTTTCATCTGCTCCCTCTAATTAGCTGCTCGCCTAAGAGAGTCGAGAGAAAAGCCAGCCAACCCCATTAGCCAAGCAAACTGTCCCTGAAATCCCAGCCCTGGCCTTCAGATAAACACACACACAAAACACGCATGCACACACACACATAAGAATGACAGATTTAGTTTAACCAACACTGCAGACCCCTTGAGTGATGTGTCAACTGTGAAATTGGTGGGTTTGTTCTGGGTCTAAGAATTGCTAAAATGGCAGCCTCTGTCTTACCCTCCTTCCCATTCTGCTCGTGCGGAAAACGAGTCATCCGCCGCTGCTGACATCCCCCCCATCAGCTGTCCAATTAATGCCCATGCTCCTTTTTAATCAGGCGCCTGTGCAGACGCCTCAGTCCGACAATGCCTGGGCCCCCAGCTTTCAGAGGTTCTTTGTGGAGCTCAAAAATGATTTTCTCCAGAAAGAAGTGGATTCACATTCTGCCAGATGATTACCACTCCACACAGACATTCTGGACAGGAGCCCGGAGGTAATGTTAACTTCAATGGCGAGCACAAAGTGTGTTTTCTGATGCGCACAATAAGCAGATTGTAATTAGGGAACTGTGTCTGAAATCACAGGATACTCTAAAGAGGCTCGGAGAGGTTGGCAGTGTGAATTACTGTGCAGTATGAATGCCTGCACATGGTGACATAATGCATACATGTTACAAAGGCATGTCAAGATAAAGACGGGCCCGCTCAGAGATAGCTGTTGTAGTTCAAATGGGAGGCATGAGATAACTAGAGCTCTTTGAGGGGCGACAATAGATAGCCACAGATGTTCAAAAGGCGACAAAAGAGAGCCGCTAAATACAAGTGGCAGTTCGATTCGATAAAGAGACCCATCTGCCCATTACTGTGTCAACAGACGAGGTCTGTTTGCAGAGAGAGGGAGGGAGTTTGAGAAAAGGTAGAGGGACAGAAAGTAGTATGAGAGAGAGGGACAAGAGGAGGAGACATAGCTTTCTAGACAGCACAGTCAAGAGATAAGGTGAGCCATTTTGTTGTGGCTGATGCTGCGAACTGGTTCATGCACTGGCACTTTTGACAACTGACTGTCGCTCTGCAGAGTCTCTTATCGGGCTACGGCCTGCCAGAGGAGACCCTCCACATCCCTGCGATGCCCCGGCAAAACACGCATACATTCATGTTTCGGCATTAATGGAACAGAGCAGAGATAGGGGTGTCACTGCACCTCCCCCCTCCCCCGCCCCTTCCAACTCAACTCCTCTTCCCCCTTCTCTCCACTGGGAACTCAGAGGTGTATTCTCATTCGTGACACGTGTGGTTTATGAACTGGCATCAATTTATGTTAATTGCATCCACAGACTTGGTCCGACCAGGTGTAATGTACACTGGCACTGCTATCTGTTCCCTTATCTCTATTCCCTGGGCTTCTGCTAGCAGAGATCAGCAGTCCCGTCACGGCGCTGACGGAGGCTATCCCGATGAGAGCAGATGTCATTTAATGTGATCTCTAGGAGAGGAACTATGGACTGACCAATGGTAATGAAGGCTAGAGGGAATTTGATTTCTGTTGGAACACATTGTGCACGTTGTAACTCATGGCGAAATTGTTTTTGCCAGGATGCAGGAACTGAGGGGGACTGAAGGCAAGTTGACAGCTAAGTTTGTAGTTGTTTTTTTGTGGTTGCATTGTTGTCTACCTCTCAAAGGTCTGGACACAACAATAGCCTTGTTGTTTACAAAATCCTTGTTTGTTTACAACTGCTTATCCAGGTATCCTGGCCTGAACTTAGCAACTACAAACTCTTAACTGTTCATGACTTTCTCAAAGCTGTCTCAACAGTTCTTCACCTCCTCAAACTCCCTCTGTGAATATTCAAGTAGGCGTTCTATAATCAATGGTCATTTTCACAAGATCTCGAGATGCAAAGAAAAAGCCATATCTCAGACTGGCAAATAAAAGCAAATATTAAGATGGGCAAAAGAACACAGACACTGGACAGAGGAACTCTGCCTAGAAGGCCAGCTTCCCGGAGTCGCCTCTTCACTGTTGACGTTGAGACTGGACAGAGGAACTCTGCCTAGAAGGCCAGCTTCCCGGAGTCGCCTCTTCACTGTTGACATTGAGACTGGACAGAGGAACTCTGCCTAGGAGGCCAGCATCCCGGAGTCACCTCTTCACTGTTGACTTTGAGACTGGACAGAGGAACTCTGCCTAGAAGGCCAGCATCCCGGAGTCGCCTCTTCACTGTTGACATTGAGACTGGACAGAGGAACTCTGCCTAGGAGGCCAACATCCCGGAGTCGCCTCTTCACTGTTGACATTGAGACTGGACAGAGGAACTCTGCCTAGAAGGCCAGCATCCCGGAGTCGCCTCTTCACTGTTGACATTGAGACTGGACAGAGGAACTCTGCCTAGAAGGCCAGCATCCCGGAGTCGCCTCTTCACTGTTGACATTGAGACTGGACAGAGGAACTCTGCCTAGAAGGCCAGCATCCCGGAGTCGCCTCTTCACTGTTGACATTGAGACTGGACAGAGGAACTCTGCCTAGAAGGCCAGCATCCCGGAGTCGCCTCTTCACTGTTGACATTGAGACTGGACAGAGGAACTCTGCCTAGAAGGCCAGCATCCCGGAGTCGCCTCTTCACTGTTGACATTGAGACTGGACAGAGGAACTCTGCCTAGAAGGCCAGCATCCCGGAGTCGCCTCTTCACTGTTGACATTGAGACTGGACAGAGGAACTCTGCCTAGAAGGCCAGCATCCCGGAGTCGCCTCTTCACTGTTGACATTGAGACTGGACAGAGGAACTCTGCCTAGAAGGCCAGCATCCCGGAGTCGCCTCTTCACTGTTGACATTGAGACTGGACAGAGGAACTCTGCCTAGAAGGCCAGCATCCCGGAGTCGCCTCTTCACTGTTGACATTGAGACTGGACAGAGGAACTCTGCCTAGAAGGCCAGCATCCCGGAGTCGCCTCTTTACTGTTGACATTGAGACTGGACAGAGGAACTCTGCCTAGAAGGCCAGCATCCCGGAGTCGCCTCTTCACTGTTGACTTTGAGACTGGACAGAGGAACTCTGCCTAGAAGGCCAGCATCCCGGAGTCGCCTCTTTACTGTTGACATTGAGACTGGACAGAGGAACTCTGCCTAGAAGGCCAGCTTCCCGGAGTCGCCTCTTCACTGTTGACATTGAGACTGGACAGAGGAACTCTGCCTAGAAGGCCAGCATCCCGGAGTCGCCTCTTCACTGTTGACATTGAGACTGGACAGAGGAACTCTGCCTAGAAGGCCAGCATCCCGGAGTCGCCTCTTCACTGTTGACATTGAGACTGGACAGAGGAACTCTGCCTAGAAGGCCAGCATCCCGGAGTCGCCTCTTCACTGTTGACATTGAGACTGGACAGAGGAACTCTGCCTAGAAGGCCAGCATCCCGGAGTCGCCTCTTTACTGTTGACATTGAGACTGGACAGAGGAACTCTGCCTAGAAGGCCAGCATCCCGGAGTCGCCTCTTCACTGTTGACTTTGAGACTGGACAGAGGAACTCTGCCTAGAAGGCCAGCATCCCGGAGTCGCCTCTTTACTGTTGACATTGAGACTGGACAGAGGAACTCTGCCTAGAAGGCCAGCATCCCGGAGTCGCCTCTTCACTGTTGACATTGAGACTGGACAGAGGAACTCTGCCTAGAAGGCCAGCATCCCGGAGTCGCCTCTTCACTGTTGACATTGAGACTGGACAGAGGAACTCTGCCTAGAAGGCCAGCATCCCGGAGTCGCCTCTTCACTGTTGACATTGAGACTGGACAGAGGAACTCTGCCTAGAAGGCCAGCATCCCGGAGTCGCCTCTTCACTGTTGACATTGAGACTGGACAGAGGAACTCTGCCTAGAAGGCCAGCATCCCGGAGTCGCCTCTTCACTGTTGACATTGAGACTGGACAGAGGAACTCTGCCTAGAAGGCCAGCATCCCGGAGTCGCCTCTTTACTGTTGACATTGAGACTGGACAGAGGAACTCTGCCTAGAAGGCCAGCATCCCGGAGTCGCCTCTTCACTGTTGACTTTGAGACTGGACAGAGGAACTCTGCCTAGAAGGCCAGCATCCCGGAGTCGCCTCTTTACTGTTGACATTGAGACTGGACAGAGGAACTCTGCCTAGAAGGCCAGCTTCCCGGAGTCGCCTCTTCACTGTTGACATTGAGACTGGACAGAGGAACTCTGCCTAGAAGGCCAGCATCCCGGAGTCGCCTCTTCACTGTTGACATTGAGACTGGACAGAGGAACTCTGCCTAGAAGGCCAGCATCCCGGAGTCGCCTCTTCACTGTTGACATTGAGACTGGACAGAGGAACTCTGCCTAGAAGGCCAGCATCCCGGAGTCGCCTCTTCACTGTTGACATTGAGACTGGACAGAGGAACTCTGCCTAGAAGGCCAGCATCCCGGAGTCGCCTCTTTACTGTTGACATTGAGACTGGACAGAGGAACTCTGCCTAGAAGGCCAGCATCCCGGAGTCGCCTCTTCACTGTTGACTTTGAGACTGGACAGAGGAACTCTGCCTAGAAGGCCAGCATCCCGGAGTCGCCTCTTTACTGTTGACATTGAGACTGGACAGAGGAACTCTGCCTAGAAGGCCAGCTTCCCGGAGTCGCCTCTTCACTGTTGACATTGAGACTGGACAGAGGAACTCTGCCTAGAAGGCCAGCATCCCGGAGTCGCCTCTTCACTGTTGACATTGAGACTGGACAGAGGAACTCTGCCTAGAAGGCCAGCATCCCGGAGTCGCCTCTTCACTGTTGACATTGAGACTGGACAGAGGAACTCTGCCTAGGAGGCCAGCATCCCGGAGTCGCCTCTTCACTGTTGACATTGAGACTGGACAGAGGAACTCTGCCTAGAAGGCCAGCATCCCGGAGTCGCCTCTTCACTGTTGACATTGAGACTGGACAGAGGAACTCTGCCTAGAAGGCCAGCATCCCGGAGTCGCCTCTTCACTGTTGACATTGAGACTGGACAGAGGAACTCTGCCTAGAAGGCCAGCATCCCGGAGTCGCCTCTTTACTGTTGACATTGAGACTGGACAGAGGAACTCTGCCTAGAAGGCCAGCATCCCGGAGTCGCCTCTTTACTGTTGACTTTGAGACTGGACAGAGGAACTCTGCCTAGAAGGCCAGCATCCCGGAGTCGCCTCTTTACTGTTGACATTGAGACTGGACAGAGGAACTCTGCCTAGAAGGCCAGCATCCCGGAGTCGCCGCTTCACTGTTGACATTGAGACTGGACAGAGGAACTCTGCCTAGAAGGCCAGCATCCCGGAGTCGCCTCTTCACTGTTGACTTTGAGACTGGACAGAGGAACTCTGCCTAGAAGGCCAGCATCCCGGAGTCGCCTCTTCACTGTTGACATTGAGACTGGACAGAGGAACTCTGCCTAGAAGGCCAGCATCCCGGAGTCGCCTCTTCACTGTTGACATTGAGACTGGACAGAGGAACTCTGCCTAGAAGGCCAGCATCCCGGAGTCGCCTCTTCACTGTTGACATTGAGACTGGACAGAGGAACTCTGCCTAGAAGGCCAGCATCCCGGAGTCGCCTCTTCACTGTTGACATTGAGACTGGACAGAGGAACTCTGCCTAGAAGGCCAGCATCCCGGAGTCGCCTCTTCACTGTTGACATTGAGACTGGACAGAGGAACTCTGCCTAGAAGGCCAGCATCCCGGAGTCGCCTCTTCACTGTTGACATTGAGACTGGACAGAGGAACTCTGCCTAGAAGGCCAGCATCCCGGAGTCGCCTCTTCACTGTTGACATTGAGACTGGACAGAGGAACTCTGCCTAGAAGGCCAGCATCCCGGAGTCGCCTCTTCACTGTTGACATTGAGACTGGACAGAGGAACTCTGCCTAGAAGGCCAGCATCCCGGAGTCGCCTCTTTACTGTTGACATTGAGACTGGACAGAGGAACTCTGCCTAGAAGGCCAGCTTCCCGGAGTCGCCTCTTCACTGTTGACATTGAGACTGGACAGAGGAACTCTGCCTAGAAGGCCAGCATCCCGGAGTCGCCTCTTTACTGTTGACATTGAGACTGGACAGAGGAACTCTGCCTAGAAGGCCAGCATCCCGGAGTCGCCTCTTCACTGTTGACTTTGAGACTGGACAGAGGAACTCTGCCTAGAAGGCCAGCATCCCGGAGTCGCCTCTTTACTGTTGACATTGAGACTGGACAGAGGAACTCTGCCTAGAAGGCCAGCTTCCCGGAGTCGCCTCTTCACTGTTGACATTGAGACTGGACAGAGGAACTCTGCCTAGAAGGCCAGCATCCCGGAGTCGCCTCTTCACTGTTGACATTGAGACTGGACAGAGGAACTCTGCCTAGAAGGCCAGCATCCCGGAGTCGCCTCTTCACTGTTGACATTGAGACTGGACAGAGGAACTCTGCCTAGAAGGCCAGCATCCCGGAGTCGCCTCTTCACTGTTGACATTGAGACTGGACAGAGGAACTCTGCCTAGAAGGCCAGCATCCCGGAGTCGCCTCTTTACTGTTGACATTGAGACTGGACAGAGGAACTCTGCCTAGAAGGCCAGCATCCCGGAGTCGCCTCTTCACTGTTGACTTTGAGACTGGACAGAGGAACTCTGCCTAGAAGGCCAGCATCCCGGAGTCGCCTCTTTACTGTTGACATTGAGACTGGACAGAGGAACTCTGCCTAGAAGGCCAGCTTCCCGGAGTCGCCTCTTCACTGTTGACATTGAGACTGGACAGAGGAACTCTGCCTAGAAGGCCAGCATCCCGGAGTCGCCTCTTCACTGTTGACATTGAGACTGGACAGAGGAACTCTGCCTAGAAGGCCAGCATCCCGGAGTCGCCTCTTCACTGTTGACATTGAGACTGGACAGAGGAACTCTGCCTAGGAGGCCAGCATCCCGGAGTCGCCTCTTCACTGTTGACATTGAGACTGGACAGAGGAACTCTGCCTAGAAGGCCAGCATCCCGGAGTCGCCTCTTCACTGTTGACATTGAGACTGGACAGAGGAACTCTGCCTAGAAGGCCAGCATCCCGGAGTCGCCTCTTCACTGTTGACATTGAGACTGGACAGAGGAACTCTGCCTAGAAGGCCAGCATCCCGGAGTCGCCTCTTTACTGTTGACTTTGAGACTGGACAGAGGAACTCTGCCTAGAAGGCCAGCATCCCGGAGTCGCCTCTTTACTGTTGACATTGAGACTGGACAGAGGAACTCTGCCTAGAAGGCCAGCATCCCGGAGTCGCCTCTTCACTGTTGACATTGAGACTGGACAGAGGAACTCTGCCTAGAAGGCCAGCATCCCGGAGTCGCCTCTTTACTGTTGACTTTGAGACTGGACAGAGGAACTCTGCCTAGAAGGCCAGCATCCCGGAGTCGCCTCTTCACTGTTGACATTGAGACTGGACAGAGGAACTCTGCCTAGAAGGCCAGCATCCCGGAGTCGCCTCTTTACTGTTGACTTTGAGACTGGACAGAGGAACTCTGCCTAGAAGGCCAGCATCCCGGAGTCGCCTCTTTACTGTTGACATTGAGACTGGACAGAGGAACTCTGCCTAGAAGGCCAGCATCCCAGAGTCGCCTCTTTACTGTTGACATTGAGACTGGACAGAGGAACTCTGCCTAGAAGGCCAGCATCCCGGAGTCGCCGCTTCACTGTTGACATTGAGACTGGACAGAGGAACTCTGCCTAGAAGGCCAGCATCCCGGAGTCGCCTCTTTACTGTTGACATTGAGACTGGACAGAGGAACTCTGCCTAGAAGGCCAGCATCCCGGAGTCGCCTCTTCACTGTTGACATTGAGACTGGACAGAGGAACTCTGCCTAGAAGGCCAGCATCCCGGAGTCGCCTCTTTACTGTTGACATTGAGACTGGACAGAGGAACTCTGCCTAGAAGGCCAGCATCCCGGAGTCGCCTCTTCACTGTTGACTTTGAGGCTGATGTTTTGCGGGTACTATATAATTAACCTGCCAGTTGAGGACACACTAATGTACTTGTCCTCTTGCTCAGTTGTGCACCGGGGCCTCCCTATCCTCTTTCTATTCTGGTTAGAGCCAGGTTGCATTGTTCTATGAAGGGAGTAGTACACAGTGTTGTATGAGTTCAGTTTCTTGGCAATTTCTCGCATGGAATAGCCTTCATTTCTCAGAACAAGAATAGAATGACGAGTTTCGTGTGTTTCTGGCCATTCTGAGCCTGTAATCGAACCCACAAATGCTGATGCTCCAGATACTCAACTATTCTAAAGAAGGCCAGTTTTATTGCTTCTTTAATCAGACCAGTTTTCAGCTCTGCTAACATAATTGCAAAAGGGTTTTCTAATGATCAATAAGCCTTTTAAAATGATAAACTTGGATTAGCTAACACAAGTGATGGTTGCTGATAATCGGCCTTTGTACGCCCATGTAGATATTCCATTAAAAATCAGACTACAATAGTTTCCAGCTACAATAGCCACCTAAGACGGAATTTTTACGAGGATTAAAAGTCAGGAATTGTGAAAAAAACTGAGTTTAAATGTATTTGGCTAAGGTGTATGCAAACTTCCGACTTCAACTGTACATATATGTATATATATACATGACAGCTCAATACATAACATGTCAGCTCAATACATAACCGCTCAATTCATAACATGTCAGCTCAATACATAACATGTCAGCTCAATACATTACATGACTGCTCAATACATAACATGTCAGCTCAATACATAACAAGTCAGCTCAATACATAACATGACAGCTCAATACATAACAGCTCAATACATAACATGTCAGCTCAATACATAACCGCTCAATTCATAACATGTCAGCTCAATTCATAACATGTCAGCTCAATTCATAACATGTCAGCTCAATACATAACATGTCAGCTCAATACATTACATGACAGCTCAATACATAACAAGTCAGCTCAATACATAACATGACAGCTCAATTCATAACATGCCATCTCAATATATAACATGTAGATATTCCATTAAAAATCAGACTACAATAGTTTCCAGCTACAATAGCCACCTAAGACGGACTTTTTACGAGAATTAAAAGTCAGGAATTGTGAAAAAACTGAGTTTAAATGTATTTGGCTAAGGTGTATGCAAACTTCCGACTTCAACTGTACATATATGTATATATATACATGACAGCTCAATACATAACATGTCAGCTCAATACATAACAGCTCAATACATAACATGTCAGCTCAATACATAACATGTCAGCTCAATACATAACCGCTCAATTCATAACATGTCAGCTCAATACATAACAGCTCAATTCACAACATGTCAGCTCAATACATAACATGTCAGCTCAATACATTACATGACAGCTCAATTCACAACATGTCAGCTCAATACATAACATGTCAGCTCAATACATTACATGACATCTCAATCCATAACAGGTCAGCTCAATACATAACAAGTCAGCTCAATACATAACATGACAGCTCAATTCATAACATGTCAGCTCAATATATAACATGTCAGCTCAATACATTACATGACAGCTCAATACATAACATGTCAGCTCAATACATAACAAGTCAGCTCAATACATTACATGACAGCTCAATTCATAACATGACAGCTCAATATATAACATGTCAGCTCAATACATTACATGACAGCTCAATTCATAACATGTCAGCTCAATATATAACATGTCAGCTCAATACATTACATGACAGCTCAATACATAACATGTCAGCTCAATACATAACATGACAGCTCAATACATTACATGACAGCTCAATACATTACATGACAGCTCAATATATAACATGACAGCTTTACACATATCATTTATATCTTCAACAGCCAAGCCTTCTATGCTTCAGACGGTTTAAATGAGCTTGTAACACAACATTTTTTATCTTCAATTTTCTATATATTGCTGCACCTAGGGTTGTTGTGGTGACCGTATTACCGCCACACCAGCGGTCATGAGTCATGATCGCAGTAAAATTCCATGTGAACGCTGAGTCATGGTAATCGCCTCTAATGCACTCAGGACATGCGTTGGTAGTACCCTAATGACCATCAGGTTCTAATGGCCTGGTACTCAGGGCTCTATTGTCCTTCTAACCACTCTGACATCAATGCAAATGGTATCAAAAATCACATCAAACACTTATCATCCAAACAGTATCATGCTTTTAAAACTCACCTCACGGTGATGATCAATTTGAAGAAAGAAGTTCAAAAGCAGGTTGAAACTGAGTGTAAAACATGGTCGTTGTGGATGCTGTTTGAAAGCCTAACACAACGAAATGGACAATACTTTCTACGGTGATGATTCATTCAGAACAACCATATGCATATTAGAACTTATGCATTGGCTTATGAGTCCAAGCCTGAAAAAGACCTGAATGAAAATAATGATTGTGCTGTTATACAATATATAGCCTACCGCATATTATGCATGGCAGAAAAACATACAACTGATTTAAGATGTCTTGGTACATAATTGGTCTAGCCTTTGAGTGTGGACTGCATTATTATGTGTACTGGATGGATTGGGTTACTTTGTTATGCTCCAAAATGTAATCCACGAGTCTGGGAGAGAATGTATAGCCCTAGGCAATGTTGTTGGTTCATTGATTGTGCAGGGCGGCTTACAGTTAGCTTACAATTATAGTGTAGTTGTATATGATTTTGAATAGCCTAGTAATAGGGATTTAAAAATATATATTTTCATAATTAATAGGTTGACACATTACCTTCAGCTACAAAATATATAACCACCATGTGTTTCCATCTCCTCCTCTCTCCTTTATTCATTTCTCAAGTGCGCAGAGGGGCTGTAAACAGTTTAGTGAAATACGTTTCCTTGCGAAAACATAAATGTTCCTGAACAGATTTCACTTGGTATACCAAAGGAAGCACTGGGTAGCTGCAGGAACAGGGATGGAGACCCCATGGCATACAGAGTACTGGGTAGCTGCAGGAACAGGGATGGAGAGCCCATGGCATACAGAGTTCTGGGTAGTTGCAGGAACAGGGTTGGAGGGCCCATGGCATACAGAGTACTGGGTAGCTGCAGGAACAGGGATGGAGAGCCCATGGCATACAGAGTACTGGGTAGCTGCAGGAACAGGGATGGAGACCCCATGGCATACAGAGTACTGGGTAGCTGCAGGAACAGGGATGGAGACCCCATGGCATACAGAGTACTGGGTAGCTGCAGGAACAGGGTTGGAGGGCCCATGGCATACAGAGTACTGGGTAGTTGCAGGAACAGGGATGGAGAGCCCATGGCATACAGAGTACTGGGTAGCTGCAGGAACAGGGTTGGAGAGCCCATGGCATACAGAGTACTGGTTAGCTGCAGGAACAGGGTTGGAGAGCCCATGGCATACAGAGTACTGGGTAGCTGCAGGAACAGGGTTGGAGAGTCCATGGCATACAGAGTACTGGGTAGCTGCAGGAACAGGGTTGGAGGGCCCATGGCATACAGAGTACTGGGTAGTTGCAGGAACAGGGATGGAGAGCCCATGGCATACAGAGTACTGGGTAGCTGCAGGAACAGGGTTGGAGAGCCCATGGCATACAGAGTACTGGTTAGCTGCAGGAACAGGGTTGGAGAGTCCATGGCATACAGAGTACTGGGTAGCTGCAGGAACAGGGTTGGAGAGCCCATGGCATACAGAGTTTGGGCGGAATATCACCTCTTGCGCAATGAGAGCATAGGTACACAGGTTAAGATACAAATTTGAGGTGACAGACAGTGACACATGGACAGACAGTGACACATTAAATACAGCCTTGCACACTCTTGCCTTTATCTAGCTGATCTAGGGTGTAATCTTTAGTCCAACAGATGCAAACGAGAGTTTCCATTGGACTATTGGAGTTTCTATTGGTATGTTTATCCCGGTTTTGTTCCGTTTGCTTCCCTTTCAGAAACGGCAGAATACACCCCTGATCACATGTAAACACAGTTCATTTTCATAGCAGCCACGTTGTATTCCTTATCGCATCTATGTGCTCTCCTCCTCCCACCTTTTCCCTTCGCTTGTGGACTTCAATGCACAAAACATCAGCTGTACCACACCAAAAAAACATTCCAAGCCAAACCATATCATAACCCCTACACGCAGCCTATATCGTTGTCACCATATTAGCAAAAGTAATGTCATAGTAAACATAGCTAATAGTACTAACACATTAGTAAACACGCTACAATCATGCAGTAACGTTACAGTGTACAGTCAGTAAGCATTTCAGTAAGAAGTTACACCGGCGGGCCTCTGTGGCAATAAATTAGTAAAACCAAAAGCTTGTCTTGACTTGGAAGGGTTCCAGTGTTGTGTTGGATAGTCATAGCCAGCTAGCTAACATAGCATCCCTCTGTTTTAGCTGGGTGTTTGAGTAGGCTAAACTGACTAGCTAGCTGCATTTTCTAACTAGGTGAAAGTGAAAAAAAATATTAAATATAGCTCTCTAGCTCTCTCTTGCTTCTACTTTTTAAGAATTGTATTTATTCAATACTGTTCAACTATTTCTCTCTCTTTGAGTCAACTACTCACCACATTTTATGCACTGCAGTGCTAGCTAGCTGTAGCTTATGCTTTCAGTACTAGATTAATTATCTGTTCCTTTGATTGGGTGGATGACATGTCAGTTCAAGCTGCAAGAGCTCTGATAGGTTGGAGGACGTCCTCCGGAAGTTATCATAATTACTGTGTAAGTCTATGGAAGGGGGTGAGAAGCATGAGCCTCCTAGGTTTTTTATTGAAGTCAATGTACTCAGAGGAAGACGGAAGACGGAAGAAAGCTGTCCTCTGGCTACACCATGGTGCTACCTACCCTACAGAGTGCTACTGAGGCTACTGTAGACCTTCATTGCAAAACAGTGTGTTTTAATCAATTATTTAGTGATGTGAATATATTTAGTATAGTTTTATCTCAAAAGGATAACTTTTTTAATGTTTCACCATTTAAATTTCTTTGAAATTCACTGGAGGAGGATGGTCCTCCCCTTCCTCCTCTGAGGAGCCTCCTCTGTCCTCAGCCTTGTTATAGATATTTCTCAGCTGCTCATATTAAGCACAACTCAGCTATAAAACCCAAGTAGCCTATCCAGCATCATTGAAAAACGTACCGGTGGGAAAAGCACGCGGCCGCCATTCTGTTATTCGAGCGCATATGGAATTCATGTCTTTTTTCCCCCTGCCACCGTTCCTGCCCATTTGATAATGGGTCATTCTAAATCGACACATCAGTAAAGACAATATTATATTGAGAATAGTCTGATGGGTGAAAATATGATGATGTGATGACAGAACAGCTGTGCAGCCTGAGCCAAGGAATGGGGTTGCAAGCTTTTTATAAGACTTTCTCAAATCATCAATAGCCTATAGGGCATCATGCAGACCATATATGTTTAAATTTCTAAGACATTCTAAGATTTGTATCATTCACAACTAAAGTTTCCAAGTAACTTTAAATCTAGCACATAAGACCTGTTTCAAATGATCACTTTTAGGACCAGTTTCGAAGTATCATGTGTTATGCTCAACATAGCACTTGCGCAAATGAAAATGAAAAATGTCCTTTGTATATGATTCAGCTAAGTTCAATGATATTCTTATTACTATAAAATCCTAAAATAATGCCATGGGATTTATAGGTATATCTTGTCAGCTAAATGAACAAGCCTTACAGCCTATGGCATGGAGCATACACCGATGACATCCAGTAGGTCAACTCATTCTGTTCTTCTATAATACTGTCATAATGTTTCTTTAGACCTGACAAAAATAAATCATGTTTTTTTTTGTGATGGTGTATATTAAATTCATTTATCAGACTTTAAATGTACATGTGCCAAAGACTCACATCAGCGGCTTGAATGCAGCTTGTTTGCGTGGAGGCCTTGACTTGCTAAACTTCAGGAGAAGTTCAATCTTGGTTTCACCAGACCAGAGAATCTTGTTTCTCATGGTCTGAGAGTCTTTAGGTGACTTTTGGCAAACTCCAAGCGGGATGTCATGTGCCTTATACCAAGTAGTGGCTTCTGTCTGGCCACTCTACCATAAAGGCCTGATTGGTGGAGTGCTGCAGAGATCGTTGTTCTTCTGGAAGGTTCTTCCATCTCCACAGAGGAACTCTGGAGCTCTTTCAGAGTGACCATCGAGTTCTTGGTCACCTCCCTGACTAAGGCCATTCTCCCCCGATTGCTCTGTTTGTCCGGGCGGCCAGCTCTAGGAAGAGTCTTGGTGGTTCTAAGCTTCTTCCATTTAAGAATGATGGAGGCCACTGTGTTCTTGGGGACCTTCAATGCTGCAGACATTTTTGGTGCCCTTCACCAGATCTGTGTCTTGACACAATCCTGTCTCGGACCTCTACGGACAATTCCTTTGACGTCATGGCTTGGTTTTTGCACTGACATGCACTATCAACTGTGGGACCTTATATAGACAGGTGTGTGCCTTTCCAAATCATGTCCAATCAATAGAATTTACCACAGGTGGACTCCAATCATGTGGTGGATACTTCTCAAGGATTATCAATGGAAACAGGATGCACCTGAGATACATTTGGAGTCTCATAGCAAAGGGTCTGAATACTGATGGAAATAATGTTTTTCTGTTTTTATACATTTGCCAAAATGGCCCACATTTTTTTTTGCTTTGTCATTATGGGGTATTGTGTGTAGATTGATGAGGAAAATAAACAATTGAATTTATTTTAGAATAAGGCTGTAACGTAACCAAATGTGGTAAAGGTCAAGGGGTCTGAATACTTTCCACATGCACTGTAACTTCATTCCTATTATATTCAGAGTTTAGAGGAATTCATCGAATTGGTAAGGAGTTATTATCAGGCTGATTAATGCAATGCATGTCTGTTGAATTTGGAAAAATCCACCTGCACTCGGCGCCGCCCCACATACTTAGCCAGTTAGGAGCCGCTACTGTAGTGCGGCCGTGGCATACTGCATACTTTTTACTAAACGATACGTGCTAAATTGTATGCTATGACGAGTACATATTATGCAGTTTTAGTATGTAGTACACTAGTATGGGCTTTCGGACACGCCACTGTCTATATGTGTACTCTCCTTTGATAACAGACAGACTACTTGTCTCGTTCTCCCACTAATGGGCAGAAGAGGTGGTCTCTCGTATGAAGAGTGTATGCGAGCACTGAATCTGTTCTGGTTAATCAAGGACAGATACAGTTAGGAGGGCCTTCTGGCTGTGTGCGTAATGTTAATCACACTCAATACTATTAAATATAATCTCCATCATCTCAGACTGTACACCCTGCTGTTTTGTATAAGTGTCAGTGGATCCAGAGTGGACGCGCATACATTCTGACACCCACATGCTAATGACGACATACGGACTGTTGAGAACACACCGATACATGTGTATGCGCAGGTAATGTAGACCAACACCTGATGGGCAAATAATGCATGCACACTCACGTACGGCGCACTCACGCATGCACACACACACACACACACACACACAGACAAACTGCCCATTTGCGTAGTTGCAATTCATATTCCAATAAGGTGGAAATATACACTGAGTATACAAAACATTATGAACAGCTGCTCTTTCCATGACGTAGACTGACCAGGTGGATCCAGGTGAAAGCTATGATCCATTATTGATGTCGTTAAATCCACTCCGATCAGTGTAGATGAAGGGGAGGAGACAGGTTGAAGAAGGATTTTCAAGCCATGAGACAATTGAGACATGTATTGTGTATGTGTGCCTTTGAGGGTGAATGGGAAAGACAAAAGAAGTGCCCTTCAACGGGTATGGTAGTAGGTGCCAGGCCCACCAGTTTGAACGGGTATGGTAGTAGGTGCCAGGCCCACCAGTTTGAACGGGTATGGTAGTAGGTGCCAGGCGCACCAGTTTGAACGGGTATGGTAGTAGGTGCCAGGAGCACCAGTTTGAACGGGTATGGTAGTAGGTGCCAGGCCCACCAGTTTGAACGGGTATGGTAGTAGGTGCCAGGCGCACCAGTTTGAACGGGTATGGTAGTAGGTGCCAGGCGCACCAGTTTGAACGGGTATGGTAGTAGGTGCCAGGCGCACCAGTTTGAACGGGTATGGTAGTAGGTGCCAGGCGCACCAGTTTGAACGGGTATGGTAGTAGGTGCCAGGCGCACCAGTTTGAACGGGTATGGTAGTAGGTGCCAGGCGCACCAGTTTGAACGGGTATGGTAGTAGGTGCCAGGCGCACCAGTTTGAACGGGTATGGTAGTAGGTGCCAGGCACACCAGTTTGAACGGGTATGGTAGTAGGTGCCAGGCGCACCAGTTTGAACGGGTATGGTAGTAGGTGCCAGGCGCACCAGTTTGAACGGGTATCGTAGTAGGTGCCAGGCGCACCAGTTTGAACGGGTATGGTAGTAGGTGCCAGGAGAACCAGTTTGAACGGGTATGGTAGTAGGTGCCAGGCGCACCAGTTTGAACGGGTATGGTAGTAGGTGCCAGGCACACCAGTTTGAACGGGTATGGTAGTAGGTGCCAGGCACACCAGTTTGAACGGGTATGACATGATGACTCCTTGCTGTCCCCAGTCCACCTGGCCATGCTGCTGCTCCAGTTTCAACTTCCACCTGACTGTGCTGCTGCTCCAGTTTCAACTGTTCTGCCTTATTATTATTCGACCATGCTGGTCATTTATGAACATTTGAACATCTTGGCCATGTTCTGTTATAATCTCCACCCGGCACAGCCAGATGAGGACTGGCCACCCCACATAGCCTGGTTCCTCTCTAGGTTTCTTCCTAGGTTTTGGCCTTTCTAGGGAGTTTTTCCTAGCCACCGTGCTTCTACACCTGCATTGCTTGCTGTTTGGGGTTTTAGGCTGGGTTTCTGCACAGCACTTTGAGATATCAGCTGATGTACGAAGGGCTATATAAATACATTTGATTTGATTTGATTTGACAGTAGGTGCCAGGCACACCAGTTTGAACGTGTATGGTAGTAGGTGCCAGGCACACCAGTTTGAACGTGTATGGTAGTAGGTGCCAGGCACACCAGTTTGAACGTGTATGGTAGTAGGTGCCAGGCACACCAGTTTGAACGGGTATGGTAGTAGGTGCCAGGAGAACCAGTTTGAACGGGTATGGTAGTAGGTGCCAGGCGCACCAGTTTGAACGGGTATGGTAGTAGGTGCCAGGAGCACCAGTTTGAACGGGTATGGTAGTAGGTGCCAGGCGCACCAGTTTGAATGGGTATGGTAGTAGGTGCCAGGCGCACCAGTTTGAACGGGTATGGTAGTAGGTGCCAGGCGCACCAGTTTGAACGGGTATGGTAGTAGGTGCCAGGCGCACCAGTTTGAACGGGTATGGTAGTAGGTGCCAGACGCACCAGTTTGAACGGGTCTGGTAGTAGGTGCCAGGCGCACCAGTTTGAACGGGTATGGTAGTAGGTGCCAGACGCACCAGTTTGAACGGGTATGGTAGTAGGTGCCAGACGCACCAGTTTGAACGGGTATGGTAGTAGGTGCCAGACGCACCAGTTTGAACGGGTATGGTAGTAGGCGCCAGGCGCACCAATTTGAACGGGTATGGTAGTAGGTGCCAGGCGCACCAGTTTGAACGGGTATGGTAGTAGGTGCCAGACGCACCAGTTTGAACGGGTATGGTAGTAGGTGCCAGGCGCACCAGTTTGAACGGGTATGGTAGTAGGTGCCAGGCGCACCAGTTTGAACGGGTATGGTAGTAGGTGCCAGGCGCACCAGTTTGAACGGGTATGGTAGTAGGTGCCAGGCGCACCAGTTTGAACGGGTATGGTAGTAGGTGCCAGGCGCACCAGTTTGAACGGGTATGGTAGTAGGTGCCAGGCGCACCAGTTTGAACGGGTATGGTAGTAGGTGCCAGGCGCACCAGTTTGAACGGGTATGGTAGTAGGTGCCAGGCACACCAGTTTGAACGGGTATGGTAGTAGGTGCCAGGCGCACCAGTTTGAACGGGTATGGTAGTAGGTGCCAGGCGCACCAGTTTGAACGGGTATCGTAGTAGGTGCCAGGCGCACCAGTTTGAACGGGTATGGTAGTAGGTGCCAGGAGAACCAGTTTGAACGGGTATGGTAGTAGGTGCCAGGCGCACCAGTTTGAACGGGTATGGTAGTAGGTGCCAGGCACACCAGTTTGAACGTGTATGGTAGTAGGTGCCAGGCACACCAGTTTGAACGGGTATGACATGATGACTCCTTGCTGTCCCCAGTCCACCTGGCCATGCTGCTGCTCCAGTTTCAACTTCCACCTGACTGTGCTGCTGCTCCAGTTTCAACTGTTCTGCCTTATTATTATTCGACCATGCTGGTCATTTATGAACATTTGAACATCTTGGCCATGTTCTGTTATAATCTCCACCCGGCACAGCCAGATGAGGACTGGCCACCCCACATAGCCTGGTTCCTCTCTAGGTTTCTTCCTAGGTTTTGGCCTTTCTAGGGAGTTTTTCCTAGCCACCGTGCTTCTACACCTGCATTGCTTGCTGTTTGGGGTTTTAGGCTGGGTTTCTGCACAGCACTTTGAGATATCAGCTGATGTACGAAGGGCTATATAAATACATTTGATTTGATTTGATTTGACAGTAGGTGCCAGGCACACCAGTTTGAACGTGTATGGTAGTAGGTGCCAGGCACACCAGTTTGAACGTGTATGGTAGTAGGTGCCAGGCACACCAGTTTGAACGTGTATGGTAGTAGGTGCCAGGCACACCAGTTTGAACGGGTATGGTAGTAGGTGCCAGGAGAACCAGTTTGAACGGGTATGGTAGTAGGTGCCAGGCGCACCAGTTTGAACGGGTATGGTAGTAGGTGCCAGGAGCACCAGTTTGAACGGGTATGGTAGTAGGTGCCAGGCGCACCAGTTTGAATGGGTATGGTAGTAGGTGCCAGGCGCACCAGTTTGAACGGGTATGGTAGTAGGTGCCAGGCGCACCAGTTTGAACGGGTATGGTAGTAGGTGCCAGGCGCACCAGTTTGAACGGGTATGGTAGTAGGTGCCAGACGCACCAGTTTGAACGGGTCTGGTAGTAGGTGCCAGGCGCACCAGTTTGAATGGGTATGGTAGTAGGTGCCAGACGCACCAGTTTGAACGGGTATGGTAGTAGGCGCCAGACGCACCAGTTTGAACGGGTATGGTAGTAGGTGCCAGACGCACCAGTTTGAACGGGTATGGTAGTAGGCGCCAGGCGCACCAATTTGAACGGGTATGGTAGTAGGTGCCAGGCGCACCAGTTTGAACGGGTATGGTAGTAGGTGCCAGACGCACCAGTTTGAATGGGTATGGTAGTAGGTGCCAGGCGCACCAGTTTGAACGGGTATGGTAGTAGGTGCCAGACGCACCAGTTTGAACGGGTATGGTAGTAGGTGCCAGGCGCACCAGTTTGAACGGGTATGGTAGTAGGTGCCAGACGCACCAGTTTGAACGGGTATGGTAGTAGGTGCCAGGCGCACCAGTTTGAACGGGTATGGTAGTAGGTGCCAGATGCACCAGTTTGAACGGGTATGGTAGTAGGTGCCAAACACACCAGTTTGAACGGGTATGGTAGTAGGTGCCAGGCGCACCAGTTTGAACGGGTATGGTAGTAGGTGCCAGGAGAACCAGTTTGAACGGGTATGGTAGTAGGTGCCAGGCTCACCAGTTTGAACAGGTATGGTAGTAGGTGCCAGACGCACCAGTTTGAACGGGTATGGTAGTAGGTGCCAGGCGCACCAGTTTGTGTCAACAACTGCAACGCTGATAGGGTTTTCACATTCAACAGTTTCCCGTGTGTATCAAGATTCACCACCCAAAGGACACCCAGACAACTTGACACAACTGTGGGAAGCGTTGGAGTCAACATGGGCCAGCATCCCTGTGGAACGCTTTCCACACCTTGTAGAGTCCATGCCTCAATGAATTGAGTCTTTCTGAGGGCAAAAAGGCGAGGGGTGCAACTCAATAGTAGGAAGGCGTTCTTAATGTTGTTTTTACTCGGTGCACATCAGATAGCAGTACATCCTCATTTGGTATGCGTCACGCATGCACGACATTGTGTCCAAAAAACAACTCCCTTATCTCGCCCATTGAAACAAGACCCCGACAATTAATTGTGATTTCTGTCATCTCTCCAAGTCAGACATTATGGAAATCTGACACCGAAATACAATGTGGGCCCTCTCAAAAATGAACCAATTGTCTTCGGGGGAATGTGGGGGCTATGTGAGGGAAAATCATTTGTAAGCCACTTTTTGATTTAAAAAAACACACTTTTTTCCCCTTAAAGAGAAAATGTCCAATGTAGCCGACGCTCTCTTGCCATCAAAGTAAAAGACTTTCACCGTGGGTCATTACAGCAAGCGGCTCCTGTCAATAGCAGCCCTTAATCGTATTTGATAGAGGGCCACAACTCCAGTCAAAAGCTATCCTCTCCACAAGGACTAATGGCCCACTCTTCCTTTGAACTCCAACTGAGTGAGAGAGAGCGAGTTAGAGGGAGAGTGTGTATGTGTGTGTGTCAGTGTGTTGGTGTGCGTATCTGTGTGTATGTGTGTGAACGTGTATATGTGTTTGCGATAGTGTGTCTGAGTATGTGTATGCATGCACTCGCATGATTTAGCAAGAAATCAACACAAGGCACTAGAACACAAGGCACTAGAACACAAGGCATTATAACACAAGGCCTTATAACACAAGACATTAGAACACAAGGCGACAGAACACAAGACATTAGAACACAAGGTGCCAGAACACAAGGCACTAGAACACAAGACATTATAACACAAGGCACTAGAACACAAGCACTAGAACACAAGGCATTAGAACACAAGGCACTAGAACACAAGGCATTAGAACACAAGGCACTAGAACACAAGGCACGAGAACACAAGGCATTAGAACACAAGCATTAGAACACAAGGCATTAGAACAAAAGGCACTATAACACAAGGCATTAGAACACAAGGCATTAGAACACAAGGCACTAGAACACAAGGCATTAGAACACAAGGAACTCAAACACAAGGAACTTGAACACAAGGCATTAGAACACAAGGCACTAGAACACAAGGCATTAGAACACAAGGCATTATAACACAAGGAACTCAAACACAAGGAACTTGAACACAAGGCATTAGAACACAAGGCACTAGAACACAAGGCATTAGAACACAAGGCACTAGAACACAAGGCATTAGAACACAAGGCACTAGAACACAAGGCACGAGAACACAAGGCATTAGAACACAAGCATTAGAACACAAGGCATTAGAACAAAAGGCACTATAACACAAGGCATTAGAACACAAGGCATTAGAACACAAGGCACTAGAACACAAGGCATTAGAACACAAGGCACTAGAACACAAGGCACTAGAACACAAGGCATTAGAACACAAGGCACTAGAACACAAGGCACTAGAACACAAGGCATTAGAACACAAGGCATTAGAACACAAGCATTAGAACACAAGGAACTAGAACACAAGGCACTAGGACACAAGGCACTCGAACACAAGGCACTAGAACACAAGACATTAGAACACAAGCCACTTGAACACAAGGCACTAGAACAGAAGGCACTAGAACACAAGGCACTCGAACACAAGGCATCAGAACACAAGCATTAGAACACAAGGCATTAGAACACAAGGCATTAGAACACAAGGCACTAGAACACAAGGCACTAGAACACAAGGCACTAGAACACAAGGCACTAGAACACAAGCATTAGAACACAAGGCATTAGAACAAAAGGCACTATAACACAAGGCATTAGAACACAAGGCATTAGAACACAAGGCACTAGAACACAAGGCATTAGAACACAAGGCACTAGAACACAAGGCATTAGAACACAAGGCACTAGAACACAAGGCACTAGAACACAAGGCATCAGAACACAAGCATTAGAACACAAGGCATTAGAACAAAAGGCACTATAACACAAGGCATTAGAACACAAGGCATTAGAACACAAGGCACTAGAACACAAGGCATTAGAACACAAGGCACTAGAACACAAGGCACTAGAACACAAGGCACTAGAACACAAGGCATTAGAACACAAGGCATTAGAACAAAAGCATTAGAACACAAGAAACTAGAACACAAGGCACTAGGACACAAGGCAACAGATCACAAGGCACTAGAACACAAAGTACTAGAACACAAGGCACTAGGACGCAAGGCACTAGGACGCAAGGCACTAGGACGCAAGGCACTAGGACACAAGGCACTAGGACACATGTGTGAGCCTTTGATGCAGCTCGCTAGCTCTTCTGTCATGATCAAAGTGGTCCAACACTGCAACCGAAATACATTGACTGTGACTGATTGACTGGATGGGTGATGCTTAGTTTAGCCGCCCCGTCTCCTCGGGCTCTTAAGCCAGGCACCCCACACCTCGACCATCACAACCCGGCCACCACTGGGTCCCAGTCAGCTTGTCTGTCACTAGTCCACCCACAAACAAAGCCCTGGGAGACACTAATGCAATGTGACCACTATCAGCCCCTCATGTTGTTTTCCGTAGCGCCACTACCTCTCTGTCACATCAAGGGCAGATATTCTCCTGGCTGTCAGGGGAGAAGCTCACTCAGCCTCCCTTCTTCCTGACTCCGGACTACCTAAAACCCCTCACGCCTCACTCCTCTCACTCCTCAGTCCCATCAGTCCCCTCACTCCTCAGTCCCCTCATTCCTCAGTCCCCTCACTCCTCAGTCCCCTCATTCCTCAGTCCCCTCACTCCTCAGTCCCCTCACTCCTCAGTCCCCTCACTCCTCAGTCCCCTCATTCCTCAGTCCCTTCACTCCTCAGTCCCTCATTGCTCAGTCCCCTCACTCCTCAGTCCCCTCATTCCTCAGTCCCCTCACTCCTCAGTCCCCTCACTCCTCAGTCCCCTCATTCCTCAGTCCCCTCACTCCTCAGTCCCCTCACTCCTCAGTCCCCTCACTCCTCAGTCCCCTCATTCCTCAGTCCCCTCATTCCTCAGCCCCCTCACTCCTCAGTCCCCTCATTCCTCAGTCCCCTCACTCCTCAGTCCCCTCATTCCTCAGTCCCCTCATTCCTCAGTCCCCTTACACCTCAGTTACAGTTCAGGACCCTTTCAGGCACTACAGGTCATTAAGGATTCCTTTCAGTGACAGCTTGATGGCCTAGTAGTGATGGGGAGGCTGCTGACTGGGGGACTCTGCAGACTTGAAGACGATTAAAGGCTGATGTTGAGGCTTAGTTAAAAGAGATTCCGATGATGGGTATGTGTACTGTGCGGTGACACCTTGAACAAGTTGGATTTTTATATAACTTTATTGGGAATTGAACCACAGAGGCTTTTATAAAGAATTGCATTTTAGAATGCTTTTAATTAACTGACATTTTTGCATATACACTACATGAACAAAAATATGTGGACACCTGCTCTTCGAACATCTCATTACAAAATCATGGGCAATAATATGGAGTCGGTCCATCCTTTACTGCTATAACAACCTCCAGTCTTCTGGGGAGGCTTTTCACTAGATGTTGGAATACTGCTGCGGGGACTTGCTTCCATTCAGCCACAAAAGCATTAGTGAGGTCAGGCACTGATGTTGGGTGATTAGGCCTGGCTCACAGTCAGCGCTCCAATTCATTCCATCGGTGTTCGATGGGGTTGAGGTCAGGGCTCTGTGCAGGCCAGTCAAGTTAAAAAAAGAAAATACAAATTTAGGGGGTAGATCAGATTTTATATTGCAGAAAGATTGTGGCTTCCACCAATGTAATTTTCTGCGTCATTTCCTATCCCACATACAAAACATTTTGTAAATATACAGCATATATAACATATATATAAACAGTGCCTTCAGAAAGTATTTAGACCCCTTGACTTTTTCCACATTATTCTAAAATGTATTAAATTAATATAAATCCTCAGCAATCTACACACAATAGCCCATAATGTCAAAGCGAAAACAGGTTTTAGAAATCTTTGCAAATTTATTAAAAACAAAAAACTGAAGTACCTTTTATTTGCATACTGTAAGTTTTCAGACCCTTTGCTATGAGAATCGACATTGAGTTCAAGTGCATCCTGGTTCCATTGATCATCCTTGAGATGTATCTACAACTTGATTGGAGTACACCTGTGGTAAATTCAATTGATTGGACATGATTTGGAAAGGCACACACCTGTCTATATAAGGTCCCACATTTGACACTGCATGTCAGAGCAAAAACCAAGGGGCAGGTCTAGCAGGGCAGAAATTTGACGAACTGACTTGTTGGAAAGGTGGCATTCTATGATGGTGCCATGTGTAAGGGGTGCGTAACTGGTGGCAGTGAAGTCAGATGCAGGAGAGCAGAACTAGGTAATAGCCGGAACAGTTTAATTTCAAAACCAACGGCATAAAGAAAATACCAACATGGGTACAAAACCCGATGCTTGCCAGTAACACAAAGACATGGGGGTAACAGAGGGTTAAATACACAACACTTAATTAGGGAAATGAGAACCAGGTGTGTAGGGAAAACAAGACAAAACAAATGGAAAATGAAAAGTGGATTGACGATGGCTAGAAGACCGGTGATGCCGACCGCCGAACACCACCCGAACAAGGAGAGGAACCGACTTCGGTGGAAGTCGTGACACCATGTTGAAAGTCAGAGGTCTTCATTAAGGGCATTCTACTGCTAATGTTTGTCTATGGAGATTGCATGGCTGTGTGCTCGATTTTATACAACTGTCAGCAACGGGTGTGGCTGAAATATCCAAAACAACAAATTTCAAGGGGTTTCCACATACTTGTTGCAATGTAGTTGCAAAATTATTCAGACCCATGGATTTCTTAACATTTTATTGTTTTACAAACGGGGTTAAACTATATTGAATTTTTACACAAAATGAATCTACACAAAATACTTTAATGTCAGAGTGGAAGGAAAAAATAGAAGATTTTTTCAAGATGAATAATAGTGTAATAACTAAAATAGTCATTGCATAAGTATTCAGCTCCAGAGCTGTTAGAAAAACCTTTGGCATCGATTAAACAGCATGATAATTACACAGGTGCACCTTATAATGGCGACAATAATAAGGCCTCTCTAAAATGTACATTTTTGTCACATAACACAATGTCACAGTTGTCTCAAGTTTTGAGGGAGCGTGCAATTGGCATGCTGACTGCAAGAATGTCCACCAGAGCTATTGCCAGAGAATTGAATGTTAATTTCTCTGCCATATGCCAACTCTAACATAATTCTAAAGAATTTGGCTGTACGTCCAACACGGCCTCACAGCCGCAGACCACGTGTTATAACCACGCCAGCCCAGGACCTCCACCTCCGACTTTTTCACCTGTGGAATCGTCTGAGACCAACTACCCAGATAGCTGATGAAACTGTGGGTTTGCACAACCGGGGAATGTCTGCACAAACTATCAGAAACCATCTCAGATAAGCTCATGTGCATGCTTGTCGTCGTCCTCACCAGGGTCTTGCAGTTTTGCGTCGTAACCGACTTCAGTAGGCAAATGCTCACCTTCAATGACCGCTGGCACGCTGTAGAAGTGGGCTATTCATGGATGAATGCCGGTTTCAACTGTACTGGGCAGATGGCAGACAACGTAGCGTGTATGGCGCCGTGTGGGCGAGCGGTTTGCTGATGTCACTGTTGTGAACAGAGTAACCCATGGTGGTGGTGGGGTTATGGTATTGGCAGGCATAAGCTACAAAAAACAAATACAATTGCATTTTATCGATGGCAATTTGAATACACAGAGAGACCGCGATGAGATCCTGAGGCCCATTGTCGTGCCACCATCACCTCATGTTTCAGCATGATAATGCACAGCTCCATGTCGCAAGGATCTGTACACAATTACTGAAAGCTGAAAATGTCCTAGTTCTTCCTTGGCCTCCAAATTCCCCAGACATGTCACCCATTGAGCATGTTTGGGATGCTCTGGATCGACTTGTACAACAATGTGTTCTAGTTCCCACCAATATCCAGCAACTTCTCACAGTCACTGAACAGGAGTGGGACAACATTCCACAGGTCACAATCCACAGCCTGATCAACTCTATACGAAGGAGATGTCGCAAGGATCTTGTCGAGCTGCATGAGGCATACTGACTGGTTTTCTGATCCATGCTCCTACCTTTTTTTAAGGTATCTGTGACCAACAGATGCATATCTGTATTCCCAGTCATGGGAAATCTATAGATTAGGGCCTTATAAATGTATTTCAGTTGACTGATTTCCTTATATGAACTCTAACTCGGTAAAATCTTTGAAATTGTTGCGTGTTGCATTTCTACCAGGTGAATCCAGGTTAAAGCTATGATCCCTTATTGCTGTCACCTGTTAAATCCACTTCAATCCATGTAGATGACATGGATTCTGTACGTGTGCCATTCAGAGGGTGAATGGACAAGACAAAAGATTGAAGTGCCTTTTATTGGTGGTATATTAGTGGGTGACAGGCGCACCGGTTTGTGTCAAGAACTGCAATGCTGTTTGGGTTTTTCACCCTCAACAGTTTGCCGTTTGTATCAAAAATGGTCCACCACCCAAAGGACATCCAGCCAACTTGACACAACTGTGGGAAGAATTGGAGCCAACATGGACCAGCATCTCTGTGGAACTGTAAGGAACATGATGGGAGACGGAGGGCTGGTTTCAAGCACATGGTGTTTATTTGTAAAGGACCACAAGATGAGGCAGGTAGCTGGGTCCAGGGGCAGGCAGAAGGTCATAGATAGGGGGTCCAAAAAGGCAACAGGACAGGCAGGGAAAAGGCTAGTAAACGTAATCCGGGAGATCAGGCAATAGGTTGATAACAAGAAATACGATTGGCTAAAGTACAGGCAGGGAATAGGCAAAAGGCACCGTTAGTGAGGCAGGCAAAAACAATCATACACGAGAGGAATAAATTATGGGAAAAACAGCGCTCCGAATAGAAGTGTGTCACAAAACAAACAATATCTCACAATGATGGGGTGCAAAGAACTGAACTAAATAGTGTGTGATAATGACATACAGGTGTGTGAACAAGTGATCAGAATTCCGGTGATTGGGATCTGGAGAGTGAGCTGCGTTCAGGGGATCTATGTGTTTGAGAGTGTGGGCTGGAAAGTGAACTGCGTTCAGGAGATCTGTTCAGGGGACGTGTTTGAGTGTGTGAGTTGGAAGCAGACGTTACAGGAACGCTTTCTATGCCCTGATAAATTGAGGCTAAAATGTTTGGTATATTCAGTGTGTGTGTATATACTGTGTGTGTGAATATATATGTATACCGTATGTATATGTATTTGTATGTATATAAACTCAGCAAAAAAAGAAATGTCCCTTTTTCAGGACCCTGTCTTTCATAGACAATCGGTAAAATTCCAAAAAACTTCACAGATCTTCATATTGTAAAGGGTTTAACACTGTTTCCCATGCTTGTTCAATGAACCATAAACAATTATTGTCTTGCATTAGGAGGAACCCAGGGCCAACCGCACCAGCATATGGTCTCACAAGGGGTCTGAGGATCTCATCTCGGTACCTAATGGCAGTCAGGCTACCTCTGGCGAGCACATGGAGGGCTGTGCGGCCCCCCAAAGAAATGCCACCCCACACCATGACTGACCCATCACTAAACCGGTCATGCTGCAGGCAGCAGAACGTTCTCCACGGCGTCTCCAGACTGTCACGTCTGTCACATGTGCTCAGTGTGAACCTGCTTTCATCTGTGAAGAGCACAGGGTGCCAGTGGCGTATTTGCCAATCTTGGTGTTCTCTGGCAAATGCCAAACGTCCTGCACGGTGTTGGGCTGTAAGCACAACCCCCACCTGTGGACGTCGGGCCCTCATACCACCCTCATGGAGTCTGTTTCTGACCGTTTGAGCAGACACATGCACATTTGTGGCCTGCTGGAGGTCATTTTGCAGGGCTCTGGTAGTGCTCCTCCTGCTCCTCCTTGCACAAAGGCGGAGTTAGCGGTCCTGCTGCTGGGTTGTTGCCCTCCTACGACCTCCTAAACGTCTCCTGAAGTATTGGCCTGTCTCCTGGTAGCGCCTCCATGCTCTGGACACTACGTTGACAGACACAGCAAACCTTCTTGCCACAGCTCGCATTGATGTGCCATCCTGGATGAGCTGCACTACCTGAGCCACTTGTGTGGGTTGTAGACTCACCTGCAGAACCACTCCTTTATTGGGGGTGTCTTGCAAATTGCCTATAATTTCCACCTGTTGTCTATTTCTTTTGCACAACAGCATGTGAAATGTATTGTCAATCAGTGTTGCTTCCTAAGTGGACAGTTTGATTTCACAGAAGTGATTGACTTAGAGTTACATTGTGTTGTTTAAGTGTTCCCTTTATTTTTTTGAGCAGTGTATATATATATATATATATATATATATATATATATACAGTGCCTTGCGAAAGTATTCGGCCCCCTTGAACTTTGCGACCTTTTGCCACATTTCAGGCTTCAAACATAAAGATATAAAACTGTATTTTTTTGTGAAGAATCAACAACAAGTGGGACACAATCATGAAGTGGAACGACATTTATTGGATATTTCAAACTTTTTTAACAAATCAAAAACTGAAAAATTGGCAGTGCAAAATTATTCAGCCCCTTTACTTTCAGTGCAGCAAACTCTCTCCAGAAGTTCAGTGAGGATCTCTGAATGATCCAATGTTGACCTAAATGACTAATGATGATAAATACAATCCATCTGTGTGTAATCAAGTCTCCGTATAAATGCACCTGCACTGTGATAGTCTCAGAGGTCCGTTAAAAGCGCAGAGAGCATCATGAAGAACAAGGAACACACCAGGCAGGTCCGAGATACTGTTGTGAAGACGTTTAAAGCCGGATTTGGATACAAAAAGATTTCCCAAGCTTTAAACATCCCAAGGAGCACTGTGCAAGAGATAATATTGAAATGGAAGGAGTATCAGACCACTGCAAATCTACCAAGACCTGGCCGTCCCTCTAAACTTTCAGCTCATACAAGGAGAAGACTGATCAGAGATTCAGCCAAGAGGCCCATGATCACTCTGGATGAACTGCAGAGATCTACAGCTGAGGTGGGAGACTCTGTCCATAGGACAACAATCATTCTTATATTGCACAAATCTGGCCTTTTGGAAGAGTGGCAAGAAGAAAGCCATTTCTTAAAGATATCCATAAAAAGTGTTGTTTAAAGTTTGCCACAAGCCACCTGGGAGACACACCAAACATGTGGAAGAAGGTGCTCTGGTCAGATGAAACCAAAATTGAACTTTTTGGCAACAATGCAAAACGTTATGTTTGGCGTAAAAGCAACACAGCTCATCACCCTGAACACACCATCCCCACTGTCAAACATGGTGGTGGCAGCATCATGGTTTGGGCCTGCTTTTCTTCAGCAGGGACAGGGAAGATGGTTAAAATTGATGGGAAGATGGATGGAGCCAAATACAGGACCATTCTGGAAGAAAACCTGATGGAGTCTGCAAAAGACCTGAGACTGGGTCGGAGATTTGTCTTCCAACAAGACAATGATCCAAAACATAAAGCAAAATCTACAATGGAATGGTTCAAAAATAAACATATCCAGGTGTTAGAATGGCCAAGTCAAAGTCCAGACCTGAATCCAATCGAGAATCTGTGGAAAGAACTGAAAACTGCTGTTCACAAATGCTCTCCATCCAACCTCACTGAGCTCGAGCTGTTTTGCAAGGAAGAATGGGAAAAAATTTCATTCTCTTGATGTGCAAAACTGATAGAGACATACCCCAAGTGACTTACAGCTGTAATCGCAGCAAAAGGTGGCGCTACAAAGTATTAACTTAAGGGGGCTGAATAATTTTGCACGCCCAATTTTTCAGTTTTTGATTTGTTAAAAAAGTTTGAAATATCCAATAAATGTCGTTCCACTTCATGATTGTGTCCCACTTGTTGTTTTATATCTTTATGTTTGAAACCTGAAATGTGGCAAAAGGTCGCAAAGTTGAAGGGGGCCGAATACTTTCGCAAGGCACTGTATATATATATATATATATATATATATATATATATATATATATACGTATGTAGCTTTTAACTCCAACCCTGTTCCTGGAGAGCTGCAGTCCTGTAGGTTTTCGCTCCAACCCTGTTCCTGGAGAGCTACAGTCCTGTAGGTTTTAACTCCAACCCTGTTCCTGGAGAGCTACAGCCCTGTAGGTTTTTGCTCCAACCCTGTTCCTGGAGAGCTACAGTCCTGTGGGTTTTCGCTCCAACCCTAATCTAGCGCACCTGATTTCCAACCATATTATGTTATTGACGCTTTCGTACACAATCCATTTCAGTTTGTACAGCTATACTATGATTACCTTGATTGACCTTTGACACACTACAATAGCCTTGTTTATAAATGCATTTCCTCATCTGCTGATTTTCAAGCAACCTCAGGCAGCTGTAGCGTCTCCAAACATGGAGGGCGTCATTTCCCTATCATTATGTTTTTTTAAAGGCATTGTTGGAGTGTACATACCTTCCCCCTCTCATCCAAAGGAATCTCTGAAGAGAGAGTGTGTCTGCTTGTCTGTGTGTGGGAGAGAGAGACATATCCGACTCCACAGTGCTGCCACAGCAGGTCTCACAGCGTCACAGCTCCAGTCTTACTCATCTCATTTTAATAGGAGCCTTTGATGAAGGGAAAGAGTGCCCCAGAGACATCACTAGGAGAGAGAGTGGGCTTCTTTCCTCCCCCTTTCTCCCTTCTCCCTCCCTTGTACATTTAAGCACCCTGGTTATCACCTTTATTTTACATCTCTCAGATTTGCACTTTGAGCAGAGGACACATTTGCCTCCTCGACATGGCCTCCCCTGTGAACGGAGTGTATTCTTCTGATTGCAGGCAGGCAGGCAGGCAGGCAGGCAGGCAGGCAGGCAGGCAGGGCAGGGCAGGGCAGGGCAGGGCAGGGCAGGGCAGGGCAGGGCAGGGCAGGGCAGGGCAGGGCAGGGCAGGGCAGGGCAGGGCAGGGCAGGGCAGGGCAGGGCAGGGCAGGGCAGGGCAGGGCAGGGCAGGGCAGGGCAGGGCAGGGCAGGGCAGGGCAGGGCAGGGCAGGGCAGGGCAGGGCAGGGCAGGGCAGGGCAGGGCAGGGCAGGGCAGGGCAGGGCAGGCATTCTGATCATTCATTTGTATAACATTGAGAGGACATGCTCTGCCTGCCTGCCTGCCTGCCTGCCTCACATGCCTGCCTCACATGTGACCACGAGCGCCACCCGCCGACCCACTGCATGTGCGTCTTAACGTGTAGAATGGGTTGGGATAGTCCCGCGTGCCAGCTGTGCTTTCACCCCCACCAGGGCGAGATGTACTGAGAGAGCGGAAGGGGTGGGGACGAGAGGGAGTCACACAAGCGTTTTACTCAATAGCCCCCGTCCTCCGAGGATACACTCTCCTTCTGTTTATCTACACAAACAGCTGCCAGAGCTGGAAGTGGAAGAACCAAACTTTCATATGGAGATGGAATATCGGTGAGGAATTGAGTCCGTCTTTAGCCTAAAGGCTGTTGACTCTGTGGGCTCTGTAGTTAGTGTGATGTATAGAAAGTAACATGCTATCTTGTTTTCTTTGGTGCGTCATGCATTGTTTATGTAAAACCAACTGCAGTGCATGAAAATAGGAAAAAATCTCTTAAACTGCAGTGCGCTGACAAGCTAAATCTAGACGTTAAAGCCATTTTCAATTTTTTCTTCTCTTAAATACCTCCTCTCTCCAAGAATGGAACGTTAAGTGGCCCTGACTCCATTTGTCAAAGACCCTTTGCGTCTCTCCGCTAACGACCTTTCAGTTTAAATAAGTAAACGTTTATTTTCTCCTTGCGCCGCGTCTCATCGTCTGAAAATGACCCCTCGGATGTCTTCGGCCCGTTTTCTAAACGCATTAGGGGCCCGTTGGTTTCTCAGACAGGACAGAGGGGCCGGCTTCCCCCGGCCTGGCCAGGCAATGTGTGTGGCCCAACCTCGGCCATGCTGCTTCGGCCCGGCGATCATTCGCTGCGGCTGCTCCAAGTAGGAACTGACAGGGTGGGAGGCAATTACCGCCACTCAGCCAGCCATTTAGGCTCGGAACTAGGGGGCCAGACACTGCTCACTTAGGGTTGAGCTCAGACTGGCTTAAGCAGGAATGACACTCCTGTCTAGGGAAAACAGGGGGGAGGGAGTTGAGGACACACACAGACACTGGGGGATGCACCAACGCAGGCATGTATACATACACACACACACACACACACAAGCTTGTTTATTCACTTACTCATAAACACACTCATACTTCAAAAGACACTCAAGTAGAGGTTAACACACATGGTCAGGTATACCATTTAATCATACACTCTTCTACATCTGATAATTGTATTGTACATTAATATGAACACTCACCCATACAGACACTCAGAGATACAGTATAAACACTGACAGACACAATGAACAGTTCTCAAGCCTCTAACGTTGCTCATTACTAATGTGCTTTTGTTTGTTGATTCATTCTCCTATAAGAAGGCATGTCCTCTCAATGTTATACAAATGAATGATCAGAATGTCCTCTCAATGTTATACAAATGAATGATCAGAATGTCCTCTCAATGTTATACAAATGAATGATCAGAATGTCCTCTCAATGTTATACAAATGAATGATCAGAATGTCCTCTCAATGTTATACAAATGAATGATCAAAATGTCCGCTCAATGTTATACAAATGAACAATCAGCATGTCCTCTCAATGTTATACAAATGAATGATCAGAATGTCCTCTCAATGTTATACAAATGAATGATCAGAATGTCCTCTCAATGTTATACAAATGAATGATCAGAATGTCCTCTCAATGTTATACAAATGAATGATCAGAATGTCCTCTCAATGCTATACAAATGAACAATCAGCATGTCCTCTCAATGTTATACAAATGAATAATCAGAACGTCCTCTCAATGTTATACAAATGAATGATCAGAATGTCCTCTCAATGTTATACAAATAGACAATAGCCATCTAGATTTTATTCTGATTTCAAAATCCCCCACCTCCTTTAGAACACTGTAGTGACTCTGATGTAATTCTAGTGTTCTTAACTTTACAGTAGGGTTAAAACATGACCCATGAAACAGAGAAATACCACTGTGGCATCCCAAAAGGCACCCTGTCCACTATTTAGTGCATTACTTTTGACAAGGGCTCACAAGGCTCTGGTCTAAAGTCATGCACTATATAGAGAATGGGGTGCCATTTGGGACGTAGCCATGGTGTTTCTCTGCTTCATGAGTCATGTTTTAACCCTGCTGATGTTGGAGGTGTAACTGCGGTATGAGCTGACAAATTGGTGAGCGGCTACTCTTGTGTGTCACAAACCACTCTCTTCGTTATTATCCTACTGTGTTAGAAGTCACAAACCACTCTCTTCCTTAATATCCTACTGTGTTAGAAGTCACAAACCACTCTATTCCTTATAATCCTACTGTGTTAGAAGTCACAAACCACTCTCTTCCTTATTATCCTACTGTGTTAGAAGTCACAAACCACTCTCTTCCTTATTATCCTACTGTGTTGGAAGTCACAAACCACTCTCTTCTTTATTATCCTGCTTTGTTAGAAGTCACAAACCACTCTCTTCCTTATTATCATACTGTGTTAGAAGTCACAAACCACTCTCTTCCTTATTATCCTACTGTGTTAGAAGTCACAAACCACTCTATTCCTTATTATCCTACTGTGTTAGAAGTCACAAACCACTCTCTTCCTTATTATCCTACTGTGTTAAAGTCACAAACCACTCTCTTCTTTATTATCCTGCTGTGTTAGAAGTCACAAACCACTCTCTTCCTTATTATCCTACTGTGTTAGAAGTCACAAACCACTCTCTTCCTTATTATCCTACTGTGTTAGTCACAAACCACTGTCTTCCTTATTATCCTACTGTGTTAGAAGTCACAAACCACTCTCTTCCTTATTATCCTACTGTGTTAGTCACAAACCACTGTCTTCCTTATTATCCTACTGTGTTAGAAGTCACAAACCACTCTCTTCCTTATTATTCTACTGTGTTAGAAGTCACAAACCACTCTCTTCCTTATTATCCTACTGTGTTAAAGTCACAAACCACTGTCTTCCTTATTATCATACTGTGTTAGAAGTCACAAACCACTCTCTTCCTTATTATCCTACTGTGTTAGAAATCACAAACCACTCTCTTCCTTATTATCCTACTGTGTTAGAAATCACAAACCACTCTCTTCCTTATTATTCTACTGTGTTAGAAATCACAAACCACTCTCTTCCTTATTATCCTACTGTGTTAGAAGTCACAAACCACTCTCTTCCTTATTATCCTACTGTGTTAGAAGTCACAAACCACTCTCTTCCTTATTATCCTACTGTGTTAGAAGTCACAAACCACTCTCTTCCTTATTATCCTACTGTGTTAGAAGTCACAAACCACTCTCTTCCTTATTATCCTACTGTGTTAGAAGTCACAAACCACTCTCTTCCTTATTATCCTACTGTGTTAGTCACAAACCACTCTCTTCCTTATTATCCTACTGTGTTAGTCACAAACCACTCTCTTCCTTATTATCCTGCTGTGTTAGAGGTACAAAATGGCATTAGAAAGTGTAGGCTCTATTGATGTTAGAAAGGTTGACTCTCAAACGCCAACACATTGATGTTAGGCTAATACATGGTTTCTAACGCAGCTGCATGGGTTGTGTCTGATTATAGTCAGGTGTGGTTTTGTTGTATCCAATGGCAGTGTCTGTGATGGCCTTAACCGGCCTTAACGCACTGAGCTGCTTGTGGATTAGAGAGCTCTAACGCAGTTCCGAAACCGCCAAAGCAACTGCTATGCGAATGTCGGCTAAAGTGAATCCGATAGAATCGGGCCCTAGCTCTATGAACGGGCAGTAGCTCAGAAGGTAAATGCTGTCATCACCATCTTTCTTGGAAATGCCACTCTTCCATGAGAGTTACACCCTGTCATTAGCAATATCTATCTATGGCAGTCAGAATGGATTTTTTTTAAGTCAAAATGGTGTAGCAGTTTCTCTCACAGCTCTAGAGAGTGTTTTGTGTTTTGCTATCATCTGCAATAACTGACTCATGGTTCAAAACCAGGGACCGTAAAATAATAAATGATCTTGGTCTTGTATTGACAATAGAACCTGTTGAAGCTTGAAGGTTTTTGACATACGCTTGTTCCCGACAAAAAAGACTGTTGCAACAGGTGAATATGATAAGAACATGTACCTGACTTTGATGCCCAAAGTATATTCTGTATTTTCACATAGGTGAAGGGTTCAGTAGTCCACAGCCAAACTCCTCCAGCATCTCTTTCACCTAGAATTGGCATTGAACCTCCATCTGAAGGACATCACTCACAAACGCCTGAGAATACACAACAGCACTAACCAGCTGATCCATTCCATAGCTTTGACGATATCAAGGCCCAACCGTCACAGTCATAAAATCCCTCAAAATGTTGAGTAAGTGAAATAGTGACACATGGATATAGAAATAGATAGTGGGATTTAAACCCACAACTCACTGACTCAGAGGGGGGACCCACTGGTTGAATCAATGTTGTTTCCACATAATTTCAACCCAAGAAATCTATGTGATGACTTTGAATCTTGGATTTGCAAAAAGTCATCAAGTTGAAGGTGCAATATGCTCTGCCATTTCCTTCAAATAGTTCGCCTAATTTCCGTTTCTGTGACCAAACAAGCACTGTGTTGAGAATCATTGTACCATATAAACCACTGTGAAATAATCTTTTCAATATATATTTTTTAAATACTTTTCCAGCTGTTTGACGCTAGTGTACAAAACCGAAAGTAATACAAAACTTAAGAATTGGAAGCATAGAAATAGCACACAGAGAACAGATCTTCAGCTTCTTAGACTTTCATTCAATTTGAATGACAGATCTATAACTTACATTTCTATGTGAATTTGGTTGGGTCGTCCAAAAAGTTACCATGCAGCTTTTTTATTGCTGCTATTTTGTCTTTTTTTCACCCAACTTTTTTTTGTGTGTGTTTTTTGTTGTCGTTGAATTTGACCCCGTTTTTCTCCCCAATTTCGTGGTATCCAATTGTTAGTAGCTACTATCTTGTCTCATCGCTACAACTCCCGTACGGGCTCGGGAGAGACGAAGGTCGAAAGTCATGCGTCCTCCGATACACCACCCAACCAAGCCGCACTGCTTCTTAACACAGCACGCATCCAACCCGGAAGCCAACCGCACCAATGTGTTGGAGGAAACACCGTGCACCTGGCAACCTTGGTTAGCGTGCACTACACCCGGCCCGCCACAGGAGTCGCTGGTGCACGATGAGACAAGGTATTCCCTACCGGCGAAACCCTCCCTAACCCAGACAACGCTAGGCCAATTGTGCGTTGCCCCACGGACCTCCCGGTCACGGCTTTTTACGAAAGAGCCTGGGCGCGAACCCAGAGTCTCTGGTGGCACAGCCCTTAACCACTGCGCCACCCGGGAGGCTCTTTTCACCCAACTTTTAACCTAAATCTAAAGACATGGTTAAATGTTTTGTTGATTTCACGTTGAGTTCACGTTAGTTGAAAACTCAACCAAATGAAAATGAAATCTAGATATTGAACTGAGTGACGTCTGGGCCTGTGGGCTGATTTCCCTTCTAAGCTGTCAAATGCAAACAGTGGTTATTGATATAGGTTCTAATGATGGGCTTTGACTCCAGATGGTTAGGAGCCTGATAATTGGGGTTGTGATAGCACACACTCTTTGAGCCACTCAAGATGTTTAGAGGCTACGGCTACAACATGTCATTACTTAAGAGCTCACATTAGCATCATGTTGAGGTGTTGTTATACATAGCAAGAGATTTCAGAGATGGGACTTGTCATTGCCAGGTTGGTGACCCTTGTACATATGCTCTGAGACGTTTCAGAGCCTTGACACCACTGGCTCCCTCCCCATCTTATAGCTATTAAATGACAGAATACAACTGAACTCACATTCCTGTCACACAAAACATCCGATGGACTCAGAACTCTGGGTGTGTTGATATTGTATTGACATTGACTTCAATAAATAATTGCTTCCCCAAGATAATTCAATGACAAGAAAATGACAAGAAAATAGGAGCATCAAAAATGATTTGGACACTGCCAGGGATACTCTCACATGGCATTGGAAAATTATGGAATGAATGTGGATTCGGAAGAAAAACATCTGTTCTCTACAGTCTATTTCTATGTTCACGGTTGCGCAATGTAATTCATCAATGGTCTCACAAGGGGGCAGCACTACAAGATGGCTGCCGTTGCCCTCGTCAATGGATTGCATTACCCTGCAGTACCTCTATTGGCCACCACTCTCCAGCTGCAGAGGATTGGGGGTAATCAGGCCTGCAATCAAGCCTGATACACCTGAAACTGATTGACTGTAACTGAACACTGATTGGAATGCATAATCAGTTTGCACTGGTGAGGAAGCCAGGAACAAAGAGTGCTCTGCCGGTCTTCCCAACAGGTGAAATCCATTTATGTCTTGTTTGTTGAAGTTTTGAGTTCATAACGTGATGTTATTGATCAAAACCCTAGATTTAAAACATCACATTCCTGATTACAATTATTATGCTCTCAGTTGCATAATAAGGACCAGTGGAAAGCCAAGAGCCAGGCTTGAACCCACCTAGCCGGAAACCCAACCTGGAATTTCATTGAATTCTGCGTCAGGCAGAAATGAGCATTTGGATCAGGAAAGTTTCCTCACGACCTCTACAAGCCAGCATATGGAAAACAATTATATTTGATCTTACTTTACCGGTTGGTCTGCGGTTGGTCTGCGGTTGGTCTGCGGTTGGTCTGCGGTTGGTCTGCGGTTGGTCTGTTTGCATGTAGGAATGTGGGACAATACATTGACAGGAAATATAATTACATGAACTTTTCAACGCGCTGGTAGTGTATTTTAGATTTTTATCACCTGAGTCATGTGCACAAGATAAAAATACATTCACGTGTTGTGTGAATACTTGCTGAACTCGTGCACATGTTTACATGGTTCTGCACATGTTTACATGGTTCTACACATGCTTCAGGTGATAGAAATCTGAATGCACTTCCAACGCTTTGAAAAGATGATGTAATTATGATTTCCTGTCGATATATTGTCCTACATTCCTACCTGCAAAAGGACCAACTGCACAGACAACCGGTAAAGTAGGTTTAAAATATAATTTTATTCAACCTTCTGGCTTGTAGAGGTTGTGAGAGGAAACCTTCGTCATCCAAACGCTAATTTATGCCCAATGTTGAATCTACTGCAGTTCAATGTTGGGACTCCAGGCTAGAACCACCATTGCATTTCCATTTGTTGAGTGGGTGGGTGACACAATCACTTGGTCTATGAGCAAAACAAGTCATTCAAGAGCAGCTGAAACAGTCAGTTTCCATCCACTTCCTTCAGGCCCTGCGGTATAGGATAACAGTGACATGGTTATTTCTGGCTCTCGTGGGTTTGAATCCTACAGTTCAGGGATGCTGCTGTTTTCAATATTGCTGTGTGGGTGGTACCTGCAGCCAGCCTTTAGCCTTTGAGTCACAATGGAGCTACTGCTGACTACAGCCGCTTCCATCATAGTCAAATAATCAATAATAATCCGTACAATTACCAGGAGTGGGATTTCAACCAGTATGTCAGCCAAATACTGTAGGCCTATTTTTCAAATCAGATTCATAATATTGTTGAATAAATAATTTTGTATATATTTTATTCAGAATAACTTGTGCTGCTACAGTGGCAAAGGTCTCTCTTGTTGGAGAGTTCCCACTCAGAAAAACTAACCTGGAAAATACATGTTAATAAATTATACAATAAAATGTAACTGTGGTTGGGTTGTCCTTGTTTCTACCAATGCCCTTGATCCACCTCTCCATTCTCCATCAGCTGTCAGCCTTTACACTGATGGGACGACTAGGAGACTATCAATCATCATCAATCAGGGTGCCCTCTGATCGCCAAACAGAGAGCAGTGATGTCTATGCGCTGCCCTATGGGAACCAGCTAGAGAGTTTATCTGTCTTTATCGATCAGGTCAATGAAACAGTTCTCCATCTAACGGGGGATGTTCCCAGAATGTTTTTCTCCAGTTACTGTTCAGTTGAGAGCTGTGGAGGAATATACTCTGAACATTGTGGGAATGTTTTCTTAGTCAAGGATGAATGTTCCAGTAGCTTTCTGATGTATTTTTTCTTCCTTGATAAAAGCTTCAACATTCAAGGAGCCTCCCAGCAGAGTACTGAGTCTTTCTCGATGGTACCAAGAGTGTCTGTAAAAGTAACATTCTTAAAAATACTCAAACAAGTAGACAAATCGACGTTAACCTATCCGACATAATTTGGCAACTAAGTAGGGCAAGATAGGACGTTATCCCATATCTCCTATTCGGGCCAAAGCCACTCTTTGCAGGCCAAACCACTCGCAGGATGACATCTCTTCAGTATTTGAGTGGTGTAATTGTGGTTGTTCCCCCCTCTAAAAATTCCCGGTCCCTCCTCTGCTGTCTGAGTGTCAGGATGTGTTAAGGTTGCCCTCCGTCTCGCTCTCGTTTTGATCTCACTCCGCATCCAAAACAATTTGGCTTCCTCGCATCACTGTGTTCCTCGCCCGTTGCCATCTCTCATTCGTCTGTGAGGTGTCGGAGTACTAAAACTTCATGGTCAAAAGTCCTCAGTAATTTCTGAAAACACAGAGGAGAGGAGAAGAGAGGAGAGGAGAGGAGAGGAGAGGAGAGGAGAGGAGAGGAGAGGAGAGGAGAGGAGAGGAGAGGAGAGGAGAGGAGAGGAGAGGAGAGGAGAGGAGAGGAGAGGAGAGGAGAGGAGAGGAGAGGAGAGGAGAGGAGAGGAGAGGAGAGGAGAGGAGAAGTGCTCTTGGGTAAAGGATCTATTCGTGTCAGTTCATAATTCCGGAGAACTTCAACCAGGTCGTTATTGTAGAGCATAATTGGTTCTTAAAGAGATATGGCTTAATGAAGGTTTAAATAAGGAAGTGAAAACATCCTGTGTGAGTCAATTTGTAGGAGCGTGGCACTAGCAATACCAGGGTTGTGGGTTCGAAATAAGCAGGGGACACACATACAAAATATGTACTTTCTCTAATGTAAGTCACCTTGGATAAAATAGTCTTCAAATGGCATATATGAAACTAATCTCTTAGCTTGAGGATGATAGAAAGCCTTTATTTATAAAGTATTACACATCCTCAGAGTGATGATTACATCAAAAAGCACATGGCGCACGTTTTGGCACACTTGACTATGCACGTTTAATTGGCTCCTCTTGCAGCTTTCTGCTGTTCATTGAGGGCTCTGAGCTGAGGGAAATACATCATGATCCTAAACATAGCATTATACTCTGTCATCATCATCATCTGTTTTCACATGCATAGACCTACACACATAGTGATGGAGATGTTGAAGTGGTGCTTTCAGAGAGAGACTCATTTATAGCACCTGCTGTGGTTCTACAGCGTCTTTGACTAGCTGCTGGAACCTTTGTGGTGATGGTGGTGAAGAACCAACAGGTGACCATAGACGGGCAAAAAGGGCTTTTTGTTATTGGTCAGCCTCAAAGGACAACAGAAAAGTGTCTGATAAAAATCCTGATGCATTTATTTTTTGGTCTGACAAAAGACAATAAAAACTATTGTTACTAAGCCCCTACAGAGAAACCACATTATCAAATTCACATCACTTTCTTGGTGTGACATCATTCGTGGGGGCAGAGCTAGCTTCAAACAGGAAGCTCACCCTGCAAAGCGCATAGTAAGATCAGTGACAGATATTTTTCTGTTTTGATGTTAAGGTTATAAAACTGGCATAACTAATGCACTGTGCCAAATTGTGATATAAATGTGTATACGCTGTACTGGTGCATCAAAACAAGTTGCCATGTTTACATTTTGTAATTCTGTCTATTTTGCAGTTGTCCTGCATTACCAACCATACATAGCTAGCTAAAGTAGGACAACATGGAGTAGCTACATTCAGACAGTCTCATAGACTTGTCCAATGGAGGAAAGAGATCCAGTTAACATTAGGTACCCTCTGTACTTAGGTTAGGTAGGGCTCTGGTTCTTGTAGTACTGTAAATGTGTTCTTGTAGTACTGGTATTAGTACTGTTATTAATATTGTTATTAGTACTGTTATTAGTGTTGTTATTAGTGCTGTTATTAGTACTGTTATTAATTCTGTTATTGATACTGTTATTAGTACTGTTATTAGTACTGTTATTAATACGGATATTAATATGGTTATTAACACTGTTATTAACACTGTTATTAATACTTATTAATACTGTTATTAGTACTGTTATTTGAGTGAATTCAGAAAATGTGGGAGACATTTTGAATGTCCATCATTAGCATTAGCCCAATGCATGATACATTTCTGAAATCCTGTCACATTCTGACCATAGTTCTTTTGTGTTTTCTTTGTTTTAGTGTTGGTCAGGACGTGAGCTGGGTGGGCATTCTATGTTGTGTGTCTAGTTTTCACATTTCTATGTTTGGCCTGATATGGTTCTCAATCAGAGGCAGGTGTTATTCATTGTCTCTGATTGGGAACCATATTTAGGTAGCCTGTTTTGTGGGTGGTTGTCTTCTGTCTTTGTGTCTATGCACCAGATAGGACTGTTTCGGTTTTTCACATTTGTTGTTTTGGTATTTTGTAGTGTTCACGTTTATTGTCTTTATTAAACATGTTGAACTCTAACCAAGCTGCGCTTTGGTCCGATCCTTCGTCCACAGAAGAAAGCCGTTACACCTAATCACACAAATGCAATTGAATTGTCATTGGGGTACAATTTGGACTATAATAATGGTGTCCCAGTTTATCTAACCTGCTGTACCCAGTCTATCAAATGTGAACTAAAAATATGGTTTTGACTTAGTGTACTCAAAAGGGTGTGTGATGCCTCCTGGTGAATATATCAACATTTTTGGTGTTCGATTATGAAACATTTAGAAGATTTCGGATATGTATTGTGTGTTGGCTAATATGTTGGTTATATGGTGAAAGAGGTTACAGAAGACAGGAAATGAAAACAGTTTCCCACTGAATTCTCCTCTGTATGTGTGTTTACCATGAGTTGTTTCTTCATCACTAGTATTCAAGGCGTTCAAGATTTAGTCTGTTTTAACATTGTGTTCACGAAATTATGTTTTTGTAATTATTATTATTTCACTTTAATCTCTGTGAATACCAGCCTTCCCCTGCTGTTTTATGTATCGCTTTGGATTCAGTGTCTCAAACGTTTAATTGGAAAACATTTCACAAAAACCGCATCCGGCTATAAATTTGAAAAAGGGCTGTTTTTGGAAGTTAATTAAGATGTATAACTAAACAATTGCAATTAATACTTTCGCACAGTTCATTGGTCTGAAGGATGACAAGCAACGCTAGCAGTCGCCGGGATTATAATTAACAAACTCAATTCAGCCTAATTAACACATTTTTTCTTTCTTGATTTACCCAACCCATGGGACAGACAAATATGGAGAGATCGAAAGAGTAGAGTACAGGCCTCCAGTTCATTACACAGATGAAGACACTGGGGGTTATACGGACGGTACGGTGTGTGACGCTGAGAGGCTCCGTTGCCGTGGGACCGCTGTGGGGTGTGTGAATCTAAATGTACCCCTGCAATTCGTCCTTCACTTTGACGTCCGGCTGTTGGAATTACGTCTGTCGCAGCCGGTTTGACGGTCACAGTAATGAATGAAGGATCTTATGTGAGAAAGAAACGGTGGGTGTGGGACAGAAATGGCTTCAGGGCGGTGTGTCTACTACGTCATTTGTGTCACATTGTGTTGGATCTAACGCACGGAGACTGTTGTATTTTGAAAATAAATAAAGGTTTTATGTCACATAATTTCAATTCCATTTCCAATGAATTAAGGTTTTAAGTCACATGATTTCAATTCCATTTCCATAGGTAGTTGTTTTGACCAAAAGACACATTTGCTCCCAAATGGACCCCTTCCCTTTTCCCCCTTAACCAAAATGGGCCCATTATCATATTACTCATACCTGTTCCAATCCTCTCAGATCTACACAGATGCCTCATTGTAGTAGCTGGGGGTTGGTTTAGGATTCCTCAATGTTTTTTTCCCTATTCCCTATTTTCTCCTCCACATTCCACCTAGACCTGATTATAGGCCTACATCAACACCATTATCTATTGTAGCGATACTAGTGATAATGCATTAGCGAATGGCCCTGACAGAATGCATTTGATCATATAACTCTAATAACTCTTAACTCTATGTTATATGGTTCCTTTAGTGAACCTGGTTTAGTGCCGTCATGGTGTCTTGGTTCGTCTGGGCCTGTCTGCCGGCGTAACCTATCTATCAAGGCTGCTCTGTCAGTCCCACCGGGAGCCCTGGTTCCTCCAAGGTCTTCTTAGACATGAGTGAGTGACCACATCTCACTCCTTTTCGTCTCACTTAGAGGAGCGGGGCGAAGACGGGAGTAGAGAACTGAATAATATGTCCATAAGAAAGCATACAGAACTAGAGGAGAGATGCTAGACCGTTTTGCAGTCGTATAATCCTTGCCTGTGGTACTGGGTTTGGAGAATGTTATTTATAAATGACGGTGATCTTTTCCCTAACCTCCTCTTTGAGATAATGTGTATTGTGAGTATTCTGGTGCAAAATGACAAGAGAGCATCACCCAGGTGGGTGCTACACATTAGTGATGGAAGGAGTGCTGTGAATTCCCCTCATGCAATGCAAAGCACTATCAGTTAGAGAAAAGGCGCTATATAAATGCAAATCATTCTTCTGGGGTGGAAAATAAGTCCCTTCAACAGTGGCATATTCTTGTTCTTTCCCCACGATACAAGCTTGATTAATGGGAAACTCAAAAGCCCTTCGTTTTAGCAGCACCCGGCTCAGGCCAGTTAATTGTTGACATTTGATTCCAGAGGGCTTCTTTTTATGACAATTAAAACTTTACATGGCACGGACACCTCACACTGTTTCTATGACAACCCAGTTTTTAGATTTATTACTGCATGGTCCTCTCCCTCTGCAAATGCACTCTGATTGACACAGAGTAAAGAATTCATTATGCTTCGCTGAGATGCGCAGATGTTGACCCGTGAGCTTGCCAAAAGCTCCTCCCGCCACTGTTTCCTTGGCCCCGAATCAAATTCCCAATTTGTTTATGCTATTATGTTTATAAAGGGTAGCATTTCCACATGAATATCAATATTTCAGGTGCAGGGGAGGGAAGGAAAGCGGTATACGTTCGTTAGTATTGGCGTGGCTCACGTACACCGCTGGCCAGTAGTGTATAGTATGGAGAGTAGATGAATGGTCTCCATTTTGAATGCAATTTCACCCATCTGTTTTTTGGGCGCCAACATCACAAAAGGTGTATTTTTAGAGGCCGCTGCTTATCCTCGCCTCGCTCGGGGCTAATGTTAAATGAACAGATCCATCAACAGGAATTTGGGAGGAGAGCAGAGGACACAGAAGCAGTGTCGGCTCCCTCCTGCCAAATGCGAGATTCCAAAGCCGTTCCCATTAGTATAACTGACTGTAGCTGGAGGAGAAACAGCAGCATTTTAACGTGACAGCGCTTATTAGGGAGGATGGTACAGTAAATACATATATAGCATTTGTAGAGTTTAATGGACAACATCAAAAATTAAGCTAGATAAGTCTTAATAACTACTTAGTTAACCAAGTACAAACTACTAATTATAAATTTTCTACAGCCACAGGAGGTTGGTGGCACCTTCATTGGGGAGGATGGGCTTGTGGTAATGGCTGGAGCAGAATCAGTGGAATGGTATCAAATACATCAAACACATGGTTTGATGCCATTCCGTTCGCTCCGTTCAAGTCATTATTATGAGCCGTCCTCCCCTCAGCAGCCTCCACTGGTACAGCTACTTGGACATGTGTAGTAGATGGGGGGGGGGGGTAATGTGATAAGGCTTGTTTGTGCATGGTTAGGTGGAATACCACAGGGATGTAATTTAGTATACTGTAAACATTAACTAAGTTATTCATTCTAAGTACGTTTACTGTGTACACAGCGCTAGTGCACATCTCCTCCATCCACCTTTTGATGACCTATTTAGATCAGATGGGAGAACAAACTCTGAGGTTAATTACTCACAATACACCTTGTTTTTTGAATAAATGAACTAAGATTGAGGCGGGGGGAGCGGCGCTAAGTTAAGTGGCTAATGATATAAATAAACAAAGTCATCATCGTTCACTATTCCTCCAAACACAAATCCCCCTGTACCACAATTCATCAGTGGTCTAAATCACTGCAACGGAGGTGTGTTTGGTCTTTAATGCCTGCGTAATGTACGACGTCCACTCGTACTACCGCCATTAGATGACCGTTTGCCATGCGAAATGGTATAATCAGTTATGAGAGGTCGCACGGCTACATGAGAGATATGGGTCTATCTGTCGTGCGTGGTGCACGTCAGGGCGGGTCCTCACCATCGGAGAATGACAGAAACACAGCTGTGATTTAAGCCCCAGATGGACAGGACCAGCCATTCCAATCATTCCCAATATAAGTCCTAGTCATTCCCGCCAGCGGGATAGATAGTGGGAAATGAGAGAGGGAGCAAAGGGGAGAGTACATGGCCTGTGGAGAGTACATGAAGAATAATTCAAGTAATTTAAAGATGGAACGACAATGCAGATAAAATGTAGAGGTCCCCTTACTAGTGATGCATCTCAATGATCTAAAATGGCTTCCTCTCTTCTATCCATCATCACTAACCTAAGACAAGTGAACAGATGAGAGCAAACTTGGTTGGCATCCCCCATATTGCTTTCACCAAGCAGTTCTTGCTTGTGTTTTCATATTAGAGGATGGTGTAAGGGCACAAGGAAAGGAGGCCACGAATGACTATTGAGATACATCCCAGGTACAGTTGAATATTTTCCTGGTATTTTACAAATGTTCCATCCGAGAATAAATCACTTTTCTCCCGTGTAACTGAGTATTTCCTGCCAAATCCGGAAGTGTCATTCAAATGCTTATAAAGCATATCAATAGGCTTATGTCTGGATTTGTTGAGAGCTTTGATGGAAAATTCAAGCCTGATGCTACCTGAGCCTAATGAGCCCTACATTAAATACATTTTATGAGCCCTACATTGAAGACATTTAATCAGCCCAAGCACAAGAAGCCCAAATGATTGTGCCATTATCCAATACATATATGATGTAGGCCAGTCGTGTAAAGTACTTAAGTAAAAATACTTTAAAGTACTACTTAAGTCGTTTTTGGGGTATCCGTACTTTACTTCACTACATTCCTCATGAAAATGTTGCACTTTTTACTCCATACATTTTCCCTGACACCCCAAAATACTAGTTACATTTTCAATGCTTAGCAGGACAGGAAAATGGTCCAATTCAGGTACTTATCAAGAGAACATCCCTGGTCATCCCTACTGCCTCTGATCTGGTGGACTCACTAAACAGAGAACATCCCTGGTCATCCCTTCTGCCTCTGATCTGGTGGACTCACTAAACAGAGAACATCCCTGGTCATCCCTTCTGCCTCTGATCTGGTGGACTCACTAAACAGAGAACATCCCTGGACATCCCTACTGCCTCTGATCTGGTGGACTCACTAAACAGAGAACATCCCTGGTCATCCCTTCTGCCTCTGATCTGGTGGACTCACTAAACAGAGAACATCCCTGGTCATCCCTTCTGCCTCTGATCTGGTGGACTCACTAAACAGAGAACATCCCTGGTCATCCCTTCTGCCTCTGATCTGGTGGACTCACTAAACAGAGAACATCCATGGACATCCCTACTGCCTCTGATCTGGTGGACTCACTAAACAGAGAACATCCCTGGACATCCCTTCTGCCTCTGATCTGGAGGACTCACTAAACAGAGAACATCCCTGGACATCCCTACTGCCTCTGATCTGGTGGACTCACTAAACACACATCCTTTTTCATTTGTAAAATATGTTTGAGTGTTGGATTGTGCCCCTGGCTCTCTGTAAATAAAAAGGAATGCCGTTTGGTTTGCTTAATATAGGCAATTTGAAATTATTTATACTTTTACTTTTAGGAATTACATTTACTTAAGTATTGCAAATTAATTACTTAAAAATCATACAATGTGATTTTCTGGATTTTTGTTTTAGATTCCGTCTCTCACAGTTGAAATGCACCTATGATAAAAAATTACAGACCTCTACCATGCTTTGTAAGTAGAAAAAAACCTGTAAAAACCTGCAAAATCGGCAGTGTATCAAATACTTGTTCTCCCCACTGCATATGCTTTCTTGGGTAAATGAATGAAACTAGCTCCAGTCGGTTAATCCTTTTTAGTGTGAACTGTATTACTGTACTGTATTATACTGTATTATATATGGACTGGAATTACACACATCGTTCAAACCATGATAAAGAAGGGAGAGAACATACGATTCTGGTGCAGCACATGCAGCCTACAAAGTCACAAGTATAGGCTAGCAAACTTTATTTTATACTGAACAAAAATATAAATGCAACCTGTAAAGTATTGGTCCCATGTTTCATGAGCTGAAATAAAAGATCCCAGAAATTGTCCATACGCACAGAAAGCTTCTTTCTCGCAAATGCCTGTTAGTGAGCCTTTCTCATTTGCCAAGATAATCCATCCACCTGACAGGTGTGGCATATCAAGAAGCTGGTTAAACAGTGTGATCATTACACAGGTGCACCTTGTGCTGTGAACAATAAAAGTCCACTCTAAAAGGAGCAGGTTTGTCACACAACACAGTGCCACAGATGTCTCCATTTTTGAGAGAGCGTGCAATTGGCATGCTGACTGCAGGAATGTTCACCAGAGCTGTTGCCAGAGAATTGAATGTTAATTACTCATATTACCATAAAAAGCCTCCAATGTCATTTTAGAGAATTTGGCAATATGTTCAACTGACCTCACAACCGCAGACCACATGTAATTACTCAAGCCCAAGACCTCCACATCCGGCTTCTTCACCTGCGGTGCAGAATCATTTCTGCACAAACTGTCAGAAACAGTCTCAGGGAAGCTCATGTGCCTGCTTGTCATCCTCACCAACGTCTTGTCCTGACTGCAGTTTCTGCAGTAACTCACTTCAGTGGGCAAATGTTTACCTTCGATGGCTACTGGCATGCTGGAGAAGGGTGCTCTTCATGGATGAATCCCGGTTTAAATTGTAACGGGCAGACAGCGTGTATGGCATCATGTGGGTGAGCGGTTTTCTGATGTCAACGTTGTGAACAGAGTGCCCCATGGTGGCGGTGGGGTTATGGTATGGGCAGTCATAAACTTCGGACAATGAACACAATTGCATTTTATCAATGGCATTTTGAATGCACAGAGATACTGTGACAAGATACTGAGTCCCATTATCTTGCCACCATCACCTCATGTTTCAGCATGATAATGAACGGCCCCATGTCACAAGGATCTGTAACACAATTCCTGGAAGCTGAAAATGTCCCAGTTCTTCCATGGCCTGACATGTCACCCATTCGCCAGACATGTCACCCATTGAGCATGTGTGGGACGCTCAGGATCAACACAAAAAACAGCATGTTCCAGTTCCCCCCAATATCCATAAACTTTGCACAGCCATTGAAGAGGAGTGGGACAACATTCCAAGGGCCACAATCACCAGCCTGATCAACTCCATGCGAAGCAGATGTGTTGCATTGCTTATCTGCATTTCCAGTCATATGAAATCCATAGATTAGGGCCTAATTAATTCATTACTAATATATGAACTGTAACTCAGTAATATCTTTGAAATTGTTGCATGTATATTTTTGTTCAGTGTAATTTATAAATATAATAGGGCCTATTTGTATAATTAGTAGGAGGGCGCATATATACTTTATATAATATTTCCTCCAATGTTATTAGCCTACTGTACCTCCTATTTCTCTCTCTATTGTTGCTTCATTCCTTCTTTGCTATCAACAGTTAAATGAAATACATTTTGTTGTCCTTATCTTCATCATTCTAATGACATCGTTGAATAATATAGAACTAGAATTAGATACATTAGAAGGCTTTCACTTCTCCTCACAAAGGTGTAATGGTTACGGATCTGAGTAAATAACTGCTATAATCTACAGCCAATGTGCATTCGCTCTTATTTCAAACTACCTGTGAGTTTTGTTAGTTGCTGTATTTAACATTCAGCAAGCAAAAGCTTGCATCCCTTTTCGAAGTGTCTATTGGTATAAGAAATGTAAAAAATGTCTAGCAAGCTATTCTAGTCTAGCTTTTCCTGCATGGGACTCCAAGAGCTAAGGAGCGTTTTTTAAGGGGAGAGTCCAGCTGAGCACAGGTGTGTGCGTATTGCGCAAGAGACAGAGGCTATAAGTTAGAAGCTTATTATGCATAACCCATCATTAATTATCTAAATCTAAGGCTAATACTGCATTGAAAATATTACCTGAAATAGTTAGGCTAGGACATCTATATATAGGCCTATATATCAATCTAGAACAGGATTATCTATTTTGGATGCAATTTCAATAGAGTTAATGGAGAGTGACTGTCCAATCTACTCATCACATTAGTAATAGTAGGCTGACATTAGTCTGCAAATGTGATAATATATGCATTCAATCATTTGTAATAAAGGTACATTTTTTGGGTGAAAAACTTGCTTCCTCAAAACTTGAAACTCACATGACATATGCTAATACCTAAACTAGAAGATATCTAGCTAGTTAATGTTGGCAAACTTAGTCCAGTTGCACCTGGTTAACGTAACAGCTAAACTACACTCAAAATCGTCTTTCCAGTGATAAAATGACCGGAGCATACCCTGTACTGATAGCTGTCTGGGTTCAGGTCTTGATGTACAAAAATATTTATTTGTTTTCTGACAGTTCTTGAGTCTTATCTCCATCGCGTTTCAAGATTGCAGGTCATCTGTAAAAATATTTTTGTCCTGTTTTCTTTCCTGCCTTATTAGAGACGCCAAATACTGCACAGTAATTGACCGTGGTGATGAATCAACTACTTTTAAGCACTGTTATCATGAAGCTTGGGGTTGCCACTCAGCTGTTGTTGTCGAAATAATTGATGCAGTGGTCTTCCAACATGGCCGTTAGGAAGTGTCGTGCGTCAACTGGCAATCCTCTATAATGGGGCTTGCATCCATTTCTTCAATTTCTCAATCTTCAGCTTGCCTGAAGGAAGAACGTGTCATGCAATTTACAAACTTTTCAAGCTCACGAAGGCTACGATATTTGGCTCCGACTTAGCTGTCCGTTAGTGGGGAGAGAGATGGCCGGTGGTAAGAGTAAGTTAAAAAAGCCAAGTTTGAATCTCCGACTGTGTCCTAGGGCATGTGGTTTCTCAATGGAAATGAAATATACTCACAAGGGCTGTCCTGTTGCCTGGGGTGGAAAGACGCTCAGGAGGCCTGGGCTCGGACCAGTTTGTGTGACCATTGTCTCCGGCTGGGTTCAACTTCCATTGGGAGTCGGGCTAACTTTGTGAGGAAGATTGGTGGTCAAAGCTGATAGGGGTGTCATCCCAGCCGAGTGAGGCTCATTCCTGTTTCTCTTACGGTGTTCAGAGTTCATATTCCAGGGATGATATACTATCCCTGATTGGCTCTGGAGGGTTTTCAGAGTGTGAGTCTGATGACATCAGCCCGGGGGCGGCCTGAAGCCCCGGCTATGGATTCGGTGGGGGAGAGTTAACCATTGGTGGTGAATGTACCTTTAATGGCGTTTTCTCCCCCGCAACGGACTTCCTCCAGGTTTGCGGTGAAGCATCGCATACCCCTGTTTAAAGATTTTGCCAATGAGTGGTGAGTTACACAGCTCTAGAGGCTAACAAGGGGGCTAATCCTAGCACGGTGCTTGCAAATAAACAGCACCGGTTCTTGGGATTCCTGAGAGGGGCAGGCAGATTTATTTGGATCAGCCAGTTTCGCCTGGTATCAGAATACACAGTCCCTTCCCCACGTTCAGACACACAGTTGTCATGAGTGGTGGATATGAAAACACGCATGACAAAACATAATAATTATCCCAGAGTGGCGCTCTGTCCCTTCAGGACATGATGTATGGGAGCCTGGCAGCGTGCTTCATCCAGTGGAGGGCATTTGCAGTTTCACTGTGGGTGATGAGGGGGTATGGTCTGCAGTTCACTGTGCGTCCTCCTCCTTTTCGTGGCGTCATTACGTCAATGGTCCCCGAGGTCCTAGCGCCTCCTTCAAAAGCAAGCTGTTCGGGTGGTCTCCGTGTCAGAAGTACAGAGTGGTTGGTACAGCTGGCACTTCTTAGTTCCCTAGAGGGATGGAACGATGCATCCCATCCTGGACTTGTTTGTTTTTAAAAGAAGCACCTCAAGGTGGGAGAATTTGGCACCCTCGACCGCAGATATGGGATCTAAGGGTTTGGCCCCTGAAAGGTTGAATTTGATGGCCAGGGGTTTACCCTCAAACATGATTATGACGGTACAGTCGATGCGTGCGCCAAGAGTGTTTTATACATATAAGTGGCGTGTGTTTGAGGGTTTGTGTCACGTTAAAGGAGTTTCTCCTTTTTCAGAGCCCTTTGGTGGACAATTTGATGTTCTTGCAAGAGCTTTTTGAGCAGGGCCTTTCTGTTTCTACATTGAAGGTTTATATGGCAGCCAACTGTCTTGTAGGGATTGATGGCTCTACCCAGGTTCTCATGCTCTGGAGGTGCTCCTCCTGAAAGGCGTGTGTCAGCATCGACCTGGGACCTAGCTTTTGTCCTGGACTTTCTGTGTGAGCTTCCATTTGAACCACTGGAGTTTGAACCACTTGAAGGTCCTTTATTACAATACTGCTGTGCTCAGGGCCTTGGCGTCGGCCAAGGGCGTTGGGGATCTGCACGCGTTGTCAGTACACCCTTCCTGTTTGGAGTTTGTACCTGGCGACTCCAAAGGGATGTTACGTCCTAATTCAGCTTTTGCTCCCAAGGTCATGCCTATGTCTTACAGGTCCCTGGCTTTTGAGCTGTTTCCTTTCTCACCTCTGTTTGCTTCCAGTCAACAATGGAGGTAGCCTAGCCTGTGTCCGGTGCGTGCTTTATGCCCGTATATGGATTGGCCAAGGATATCCAGGATAGACAGCATTTGGTCTGGGTTACCACAGTTACCCTGTGAGTTTGAGCTTTGGGTTCCTTGATGTGCGGCTGCGCGCATTTATCAGGGTTACCAGAGTTCCCTGTCACAGTCCCCTGCTGGCTTACCAAGTCCCAACAGGTGTTCTGTTTTTTTGGACTTGCGGTTTCTTGTACAACATTTCAGGGTCGCAAGGTGAGTATCATTCTTGCAATCGTGGGGTCTATGGATTGGGCTGCAGTGGCAGTGTGTCAGTGCGCATAGCCAATTTGCAGCAGGTTCTGGTTCCCTATATGGGGCTCTGACAGTTCAGGCTTCTTGGGTCGGTATTAGGGGAAACTTTGACTTCTGTAATCTATTTTTGGAGCCGGTTGAACCTGTGTGTGCTTGGGCTATTGTGGGCTCCTAGTTTGGTACCTCTGAGCTGTGTTGGGGTGTGATTGTATGTCCCCGTAGTACGTTATACTGACTAAAAGGGAGCATACAGTTATGAATATAACTATTGTTCCCTGAAGGAGGGAACAAGGTATAACATTGGGCTCGCTGAAGAGTGGTACTGAATTGAGCAAATGGATGCGAGCCCCGTTATTATAGCCAGGAAGGCGTGGCTTCCGAGGTTAGGCTTGGCATACATTGGCCCGTTGGGTGGGATTTCAGTATGCTTCAGCTGAACAGGATAGGTCATTGACTACCCATAGTATGTTAGACCTTGTTCCTTCCTTCAGGGAACAGTAGCTACATTCGTAACTGTTTGATATTTCATCATCTGCGGATATAGTCTTTTCAGATGTGATTTATCCCTGTTATATCTACATTCTCTAATTACCACAATATTGGAAATGATTTGCCAATATCAAAGCTATTGATCGGACCGATGTCATCAGCCAGCCATCGTACCAAACTGCCCGTGTATGGAACCAATCAATAACCACGAACACAGGCACAATTGACAGAGGTATTGGAGCCCATAGTGTGAAACCATCACCTCTGACCTCACTATGAACTGCGGAGTGGTATGCTTGGAATCGGGATAGGCTGAGTACTCTACCCACTTCCTGTACAGCCTAGGGCGGAGGAAAATAACACTACCCCTCCGTGATACCATTGATTGATTAAACTGTTAGGGCTCAGGCCTGGGACTTGTTGCTTCGGTCTCCCCCATCAATTTACAGGACGTTAGTGTTTTGATGGCTTCAATTGGGTATTGATTTGAAGCCTAGAGATATCTGACCTTGTCACGTGTGTCACGCTGGCGTTGGGATTGTGCCACCGCCACACAATAAAGACCAAAGCTGATTTTGCTTTGTCACTTGTACGGTGGTCGTATATACGCCAAATGATACATTCAGAGGTACAGTATGACATGTTGTGTGTGCGTGTGTGTGAGTGTGTGTGTATTTGATACTCCAGTACAATGCTGGATTTGAAGGTTGCCCATGTATCTTTCCCTTTATATAAAATAGAGAACAAGATGTTTAACAAGGACAGAGTTCTGTCCTGCATTGTTTGTTGATTGTCCTTCTCTATTCTCTATCCCCTTCTAGTCAGTCCACTCCTAATGTAACGTTTGTCGTCGGAAGGAGACCAAGGGGCAGCGTGCTAGACGTACATTCTTTTATTTAAATGTTCCACCAAGAAAAAACTATAAACAATACAATGAACGAACAGCTTGGTCGTGCTAACTACATGCACAAACAAAGACAAGATCCCACACTGAAGGAGGGAAAAAGGGCTGTCTAAGTATGATCCCCAATCAGAGATAATGAAAGACATCTGCCTCTGATTGGGAACCACACTCGGCCAAACACAAAGAAATAGAGAACATAGAATGCTCACCCAAATCACACCCTGACCTAACCAAACATAGAGAATAACAAGGATCTCTAAGGTCAGGGCGTGACACCTAAACTCAGTGGCCTGGTGGCTCAAATCGTTACATAAGAAAGAACATATATATAGTTAAATCAGCATTGTGCATCAATATTTACAACAACGGCACAGCACACTCTGTAATCGTGGTGCCTCATCTCAATCACAATCCATGGATAGCAGTCCTGACTTAGCCTCCATCTTAGCCTTCAATTTACTGCACAGCTTTTCAATCATCTACCCCAAGATATATAGAGAGCTATTATTGGGTGGCAGATGCAAATATGGACAATTCACCTTGAACAAAGCGTTCGATAAGGCAGGGCTGATGATTAATAGATGGCTGAGCAGTCAATATCCCTTAGCCTGCGGCCCGGGCCATTTAGTCGGGTTAAGCACGACACAAACACTTTGTTATGATAACACATGATGCAGTCGTTGTAATGGAGCTTTTATTGGCTGTATGGAGCGATCTGTGCTGTGAGCTCTTTTCAAATACGATTCATTCCACTCAAGGTTGACAAATAAAGCCTTAATTGAGGAAAATCTACATTTCAAAAGCCAATGTGTGCTTCCGCTAATGGGCCTTGTGATGGTTGTTGGTAGAAGACAGTCATTTACAAGCCACATTTTGACATTAGTAGGAAAAATAGAAAGCGTCTGTGTTAATCCAACCATTGAATATATAGGAAGGTAAATGGAGTTTTATTAGTAACAAAGTCACGAGGACTAGAACATTGCATATTATTGCATTGTATTATAATCAATATTGAGTGGGAAAAATGTTGTTAGTTCATGAATACTGTTAATGTAAAGGTAATAAAACATGAGAGGGAGTCTATTTCCTTGGATATCAGGGGTTTGGCGCAGGACTGTACGCGTGGTGAATCTTCCCAGGCGAGGTCACCTTAAACACATTATGGTTTAATGTGGTTGACTGGGCGGTATTAGCCAGGGATTAGCATTGTGATGTTGACTGTACGTTGGTTGAAAATGAACTTAATGTTTCTAGATATATAAATTAAAAAGTGAAACGTGAACTATCAGGACAGCTCGATAACGGCACCGCGGCTGAAAATGGGCTGGTAATGAGTTAATGGTCGAGGTGCGATCGTGCATCTCGACCGTCCAATTGGAGGATGAGAATCCTATTAGGTTGAAAAAGTCTGAGGTGAATTTGATGAGCTGTGGGGGCTCAATAATACTGCCTTTCTCTCCCCCTACTCAGGGTCAAGTATGGCTTTATAAACGTTATCAGATTGGTGAGAGCTTTTCCAACACTTAAATTCTACAGTGAAATTAATCTCTGACTAAAATATTGATGGTACACAAAACCCATCAAGTGAGGCGAAGCAATCAGGCAATAAGGGAGGAGGCCATGGATAAAAATAAAAAAGCTTTGTAGATAAGCACAATCAATTAGACGGCCTCACCCTTGGGTAAAGGTGATGTTAGCAGGATGGAGGGAGAGAGAAGAGTTTTCTAAATAGGCCTACCGTTACAGGTGCAGACTGCAAAACTTGAAGTGTGGATAATCTCAGGGGACCTTTCACCTTGAGTTTGTTTTGTCTCATCCAATCATATTCCACTTACTCCCTGGATCCCTGAGCTAATTGTAGTTATTTGCTGATACTGTTTACTCTTTAAAACTTAAATGAGTAGCGTAATCTTGACCAATCAAGTGCTGGATTGCTGGAATTTAGGGATTTGTTTATAAATTCCCTTGCTTTAATTTCATTTAAGAGTGTTCATTTTGATTAAACGATTACAAGCCAGTTAATACACTCATTCATCTGTATGCCTATTCCAAAGCACCATTTAACACTTATAGTACTGTGACCAAATAAGGAACCGTAGTTAACAGTAGTTCACGGAGTGTGTCTACTCAATTATGTACAGTATAACGTCATCTTGGATGTGATTTTCTCCATCTCCAATTAGTCTTTCCGTGATTCCTCGCATCTTATCTCCTCGCCTCCTTCTCAACTGTATTGGAGGAGAAGGTCCGAGAGCCCTCCCCTTCGCCAATGCATTTTAAGAAGGAGGCAACAGGGACACGTGGTAATCCTCCATAAAGGAGGCAGTACTTACCTTCCCTACAGAGCTCACCTTCTGCATTCACTTTCCAGGGGTTAAGGGAATAACATAAAACAACCAGTCAATAATCTTCCTTCAGTACGCTTCAATCCCATAAGCCTACCTACTGTATATAACTCTGGGAGCCGGGGGAAAATTATATATTATAAAAGATGACTCATTCCTTTTGTAATGCTGAGGTAAAAAAAAAAAAAAAAGATAGGAAGATATCTGCCTTGATATACGTAACAAAGACTGACAGGCACTTTCAAGTGGAAAAACAGTGCTAATTCATTCCCTCATAGGGAGTCTTGCGGTGCTGCAATATTCATGTCACCTAGCGCAATAAAAGGAGATCAACCCCTGCACCGCAGAGTGCCTAAGAATAGCATCCGTATCCCCCTTTGTTTTGGAGGAAGCTAGCTGGGGAGCACTGGCGCTCATGACTGACCCAGATAATACTTGCTATCAAACTGAAGGGGAAAACAAATCAGCCTGCAAGATGAGGAGAAAAAAACAGAGCAATGATAAAAAAACTGTTCTCCTGACAAAAAGTTAGACGAGAACTTGAAGGGAGAAGAAGCAAAAGAGAAAACTGCAGAGCAGGGGTGAATATTTTAAGATGCTCTCTCATAACGAGAGATAACATCAAATCAAATCAAATGTTATTTGTCACAACTGTTGTAGACTTTACCGTGAAATGCTTGCTTACGAGCCCTTCCCAACAATGCCCTTCCCAACAATGCAGGGAGTACCAGATCAATGTGGAGCTATATACTGTACAGGGAGTATCAGATCACTGTAGAGCTATATACTGTACAGGGAGTACCAGATCAATGTGGAGCTATATACTGTACAGGGAGTATCAGATCACTGTAGAGCTATATACAGGGAGTACCAGATCAATGTAGAGCTATATACTGTACAGGGAGTACCAGATCACTGTAGAGCTATATACTGTACAGGGAGTACCAGATCACTGTAGAGCTATATACTGTACAGGGAGTATCAGATCACTGTAGAGCTATATACTGTACAGGGAGTACCAGATCACTGTAGAGCTATATACTGTACAGGGAGTACCAGATCACTGTAGAGCTATATACAGGGAGTACCAGATCAATGTGGAGCTATATACTGTACAGGGAGTACCAGATCACTGTGGAGCTATATACTGTACAGGGAGTACCAGATCACTGTAGAGCTATATACAGGGAGTACCAGATCAATGTGGAGCTATATACTGTACAGGGAGTACCAGATCAATGTGGTGCTATATACTGTACAGGGAGTACCAGATCAATGTGGAGCTATATACTGTACAGGGAGTACCAGATCACTGTAGAGCTATATACAGGGAGTACCAGATCAATGTGGAGCTATATACTGTACAGGGAGTACCAGATCAATGTGGTGCTATATACTGTACAGGGAGTACCAGATCAATGTGGAGCTATATACTGTACAGGGAGTACCAGATCAATGTGGAGCTATATACTGTACAGGGAGTACCAGATCAATGTGGAGCTATATACTGTACAGGGAGTACCAGATCAATGTGGAGCTATATACTGTACAGGGAGTACCAGATCAATGTGGATCTATATACAGGGAGTACCAGATCAATGTGGAGCTATATACAGGGAGTACCAGATCAATGTGGAGCTATATACTGTACAGGGAGTACCAGATCAATGTGGAGCTATATACAGTACAGGGAGTACCAGTACCAGATCAATGTTGAGCTATATACTGTACAGGGAGTACCAGTACCAGATTAATGTGTGGCTATATACTGTACAGGGAGTACCAGTACCAGATCAATGTGGAGCTATATACTGTACATGGAGTACCAGATCAATGTGGAGCTATATACTGTAGCTGCACATTGATCTGGTACTGGTACTCCCTGTATATAGCTCTACATTGATCTGGTACTGGTACTCCCTGTATATAGCTCTACATTGATCTGGTACTGGTACTCCCTGTATATAGCTAATAAGGTAGTTGAGGTAGATATGTACATGAAAGCAGGGTAAAGTTACTAGGCATCAGTATAGACAATAATAAGGTATTTTAGGTAGATATGTACATGAAAGCAGGATAAAGTGACTAGTCATCAGGATAGATAATATTAAGGTATTTGAGGTAGATATGTACATGAAGGCAGCGAAAAGTGACTAGGCATCAGGATAGATAATAATAAGGTATGTGTACAAGTGTGTGTGTGTTTAAGTTGGTCTACGCGCGCGCGCGCGTGTGTGTGTGTGTGTGTGTGTGTGTGTGTGTGTGTGTGTGTGTGTGTGTGTGTGTGTGTGTGTGTGTGTGTGTGTGTGTGTGTGTGTGTGTGTGTGTGTGTGTGTGTGTGTGTGTGTGTGTGTGTGTGTGTGTGTGTGTGTGTGTGTGAGAGAGAGAGAGATAACAACCAGAGCTAGCTGATGTGAATCAAACTGTGAACTTGCAGAAAGGGGAGTTTTTTTAGTGAGAGAGAAGCATCTGTTAAAGCCTGCCTCTGTGTACATGTCCCTACCTAGCGGAGTGCAACATCATCTTATTAATCATCTGAAGAACAGCAAAACACAAATATGGCACCGGGTGCTGTTTTTCCTCACATGGTTCTGCAGTTGTTGCAGTTCTATTTCCAGCCCACCGCTACACTGTGCTGAGCGCTGCTAAGCTTTGCAACAGTATGCATTGCTGTCTGAAGAAATGCAATGGTTTCATACACCACAAAAGGTCATGATGGGATTATTTGAGGTGGCGGAACTACACACAGAATGTTTTTATGCTAAAGGGTCAGTTAAACTCTCACTGTACAGTAATATCTAGCAATTTGTAAGCTCTTTGGGGTTTCACTTTGGCCACTCATAATGTAATAGACCAAGGACTAATATCTACTGAGTAAAGTGTGTAATTATGCTGTGGTAATTTATGCTACGCTTACATGCTAACGTGCTAATTAGCTGCTATGCCTCTCTGGGTTCTCCTACGCTATGACATGCTTAGATATGCTAGGCTAAGCTAAATGTGCCTGCTCTGTGCTAACTGTAGTGTACACTGTTTGTCTTACAAAGATGACCTTGTATCCAGATAGCACGTTTGAGGGCCACCGGGCCTTGCTCCCAGACCAGTTAGGCTTTGCAATGCTAACTGTACACTCTGTTTGACTTTCAAATGTGATATCCAGATAGCATTTCCAGTGAGGGCCAGCAGGTCTTGCGTCCAGGCCAGTCCTCCTCTGATACCCACCCCTCTCTCCTAGTTCCTGAGTTTGACCCTCTGATGACAAAGGTGCTCCAGAAGAGATCATGGCCCTGATACTCCACTCACGCAGACATTATGCTCACGCTGCCCTTTCAGTAAAACACATGGGCCCTCTGCCAGCTACCAGATCTACAGTGCCTTCAGAAAGTATTCATACTCCTTGATTTATACCACATTTTGTTGTGTTTCTCACCAATCTACACACCCCATAATGATAAAGTGAAAACATGCTTTTTGAAATATTTGCAAAAGTATTGAAAATGAAATACAGTAATAGCTAATTTACATAAGTATTCACACCCCTGAGTCAATACTTTGTAGAAGTACCTTTGGCAGCGATTACAGCTGTGAGTCTTTCTGGGTAAGTCTCTAAGCTTTCCACAGCTGAATGGTGCAACACTGTGAAGTCCATGGAGAACAAAAGCACCTCCTCCCAGCTGCCCACTGCACTGAGGCTAGGTTACACGGTCACCACCGATAAATCCATGATTATCGAAAACTTCAACAAGCATTTCTCAACGGCTGGCCATGCCTTCCGCCTGGCTACTCCAACCTCAGCCAACAGCTCCGCCCCCCCCGCAGCTACTCGCCCAAGCCTCTCCAGGTTCTCCTTTACCCAAATCCAGATAGCAGATGTTCTGAAAGAGCTGCAAAACCTGGACCCGTACAAATCAGCTGGGCTTGACAATCTGGACCCTCTATTTCTGAAACTATCCGCCGCCATTGTCGCAACCCCTATTACCAGCCTGTTCCACCTCTCTTTCATATCATCTGAGATCCCCAAGGATTGGAAAGCTGCCACAGTCATCCCCCTCTTCAAAGGGGGAGACACCCTGGACCCAAACTGTTACAGACCTATATCCATCCTGCCCTGCCTATCTAAGGTCTTCGAAAGCCAAGTCAACAAACAGGTCACTGACCATCTCGAATCCCACTGTACCTTCTCCGCTGTGCAATCTGGTTTCCGAGCCGGTCACGGGTGCACCTCAGCCACGCTCAAGGTACTAAACGATATCATAACCGCCATCGATAGAAGACAGTACTGTGCAGCCATCTTCATCGACCTTGCCAAGGCTTTCGACTCTGTCAATCACCATATTCTTATCGGCAGACTCAGTAGCCTCGGTTTTTCAGATGACTGCCTTGCCTGGTTCACCAATTACTTTGCAGACAGAGTTCAGTGTGTCAAATCGGAGGGCATGCTGTCCGGTCCTCTGGCAGTCTCTATGGGGGTGCCACAGGGTTCAATCCTCGGGCCGACTCTTTTCTCTGTATATATCAATGATGTTGCTCTTGCTGCGGGCGATTCCCTGATCCACCTCTACGCAGACGACACCATTCTATATACTTCCGGCCCGTCCTTGGACACTGTGCTATCTAACCTCCAAACGAGATTCAATGCCATACAACACTCCTTCCGTGGCCTCCAACTGCTCTTAAACGCTAGTAAAACCAAATGCATGCTTTTCAACCGTTCGCTGCTTGCACCCGCACGCCTGACCAGCATCACCACCCTGGATGGTTCCGACCTTGAATATGTGGACATCTATAAGTACCTAGGTGTCTGGCTAGTCTGTAAACTCTCCTTCCAGACTCATATCAAACATCTCCAATCGAAAATCAAATCAAGAGTCGGCTTTCTATTCCGCAACAAAGCCTTCTTCACTCACACCGCCAAACTTACCCTAGTAAAACTGACTATCCTACCGATCCTCGACTTCGGCGATGTCATCTACATAATTGCTTCCAACACTCTACTCAGCAAACTGGATGCAGTTTATCACAGTGCCATCCGTTTTGTCACTAAAGCACCTTATACCACCCACCACTGCGACTTGTATGCTCTAGTCGGCTGGCCCTCGCTACATATTCGTCGCCAGACCCACTGGCTCCAGGTCATCTACAAGTCCATGCTAGGTAAAGCTCCGCCTTATCTCAGTTCACTGGTCACGATGGCAACACCCATCCGTAGCACGCGCTCCAGCAGGTGTATCTCACTGATCATCCCTAAAGCCAACACCTCATTTGGTGTGAAGTTGGAGACTTTTATCTCCCTCACCAACTTCAAACATCTGCTATCTGAGCAGCTAACCGATCGCTGCAGCTGTAGTCTATCGGTAAATAGTCTATCGGTAAATAGCCCACCCATTTTTACCTACCTCATCCCCATACTGTTTTTAATTATTTACTTTTCTGCTCTTTTCCACACCAATATCTCTACCTGTACATGACCATCTGATCATTTATCACTCCAGTGTTAATCTGCAAAATTGTAATTTTTCGCCTACCTCCTCATACCTTTTGCACACAATGTATATAGACTCCCCCTTTTTTTCTACTGTGTTATTGACTTGTTAATTGTTTACTCCATGTGTAACTCTGTGTTGTCTGTTCACAATGCTATGCTTTATCTTGGCCAGGTCGCAGTTGCAACTGAGAACTTGTTCTCAACTAGCCTACCTGGTTAAATAAAGGTGAAATAAAAAATTAATTAAAAAAACATCTGCCCATTATTCTTTTCAAAATTCTTCAAGCTCTGTCAAATTGGTTGTTGATCATTGCTAGGCAACCATTTTTAGG